>NW_027467276.1:0-65000 GCF_046128005.1 Genypterus blacodes | reverse complement strand
TCTCTCTCTCTCTGTCTCTCTGTCTCTCTCTCTCTCTCTCTCTCACTCTGTCCCTCTCGCTCTTTGTCTCCCTCTCTCTCTCTCCCTCTCTCTCTCTCTCTGTCTGTCTGTCTCTCTCTCTCTCTCTTTCTGTCACTCTCTCTGTCTCTCTCTGTCTCTCTCCATCTCTCTCACTCTTTGTCTGTCTGTCTGTCTGTCTGTCTGTCTCTCTCTCTCTCTGTCCCTCTCTCGCCCTGTCTCTCTCTGCCTGTCTCTCTCTTTCTCTCTCACTCTATCTCTCTGTCGCTCTCTCTGTCTCTATGTGTGTCTCTCTCTCTCTCTGTCTTTCTCTCTCTCTCTCTTTCGCTCTCTCTCTGTCCCCCTGTCTCTCTCTCTGTCCCTCTCTTTCTCTCTCTCTCTGTCCCCCTGTCTCTCTCTCTGTCCCTCTCTTTCTCTCTCTCTCTGTCCCCCTGTCTCTCTCTCTGTCCCTCTCTTTCTCTCTCTCTCTGTCCCCCTGTCTCTCTCTCTGTCCCTCTCTTTCTCTCTCTCTGTCCCCCTGTCTCTCTCTCTGTCCCTCTCTTTCTCTCTCTCTGTCCCCCTGTCTCTCTCTCTGTCCCTCTCTTTCTCTCTCTCTGTCCCCCTGTCTCTCTCTCTGTCCCTCTCTTTCTCTCTCTCTGTCTCTGTGTTGGTAAATTGTTCACCCTTTTCATTGTGTACTTTGTCTTTTTATTCTCTTTCAGGTTCCACTGTGGAAGCAGAGGTCAGGACATAGTGACCAACCAGTGATCTGGGTCAGCCCCCCCCCCCCCCACACACACACACACACCCACCCACACACACACACCCACACACACACACCCACACACACAGTAAAGTGTAGATATTCACGTTTCTTTTTTTAGGATTATCACGTGGTTCTTCTTCGACTCCGTCAGTCTGCCGACGCTCAGGTTTACGATCTGGATTCTCTGCTGTCGTTTCCCTGCAGCCTGCCGCAATACGCTGCAGAGGCTTTACGTTCTGACCGCAGCATCAAGCGCACCTTCCACAGGTAAGGGCCGGGGCTTAATTTGTTAATTTGCTCTACGGTGATTGGTCAGATTAATGGGTGACTCTGTTTTCTCTGTCACAGGAAGTTACGAATCATTCAAGCTAAAAGCTTCCTGCAGAACTTTGCCTCTGATCGATCACACATGAAAACAGCAGAAGGAACCTGGACGGTGCCCCCCCCAGCCTACCCCCCCATACAGACCGCAGGTGATGTTTTGAGCTAGTGTTACCATGACAACATACACACACTCTCTGTACTAAGAGTCGGGGGAAAGTTTCAGATTCTCCGTGCACGATAGAGGAAAGGTGACGGTAAACATTTCATCTAAACTATGAAGTGACTCATTGATGCTTTGTTGTTTATGTTTGATCTGCATTCATCCGTCACACAGTGGAAGTTTATGTTTTTGTTGCGTTTCCTCCTCAGAGTCTCACATGAACTTGGATGATTTCATCAGCATGAAGCCTTCAGTGGGGTGGGGGGGGGTCTACAGCCTGGACCACTTCCTGCAGCGCTTCATGCCGAGCTCTGCATCAGCAGCAACAGAATCAGAGCTTCGGCTTCCTGCCGCACACTGAACTGCTGCAGTAGCTCCTCCTGGTGGTTCTTCTGCCACACTGCAGCATTCATGTGTCATGTTCATGTTGGCGCTCATGTGACTGATGATGATGTCATGTGAGCTCCCAGCTGTGGGGGGAACTAACACCAACTCTTAGTTAGTTAGTTAGTTAGTTAGTTAACCCAAACCTCTGCTGTCACCCTGAATATGAGAAAACTAAGTAACTAAGCAGGGTTACAGTTCAGCTCAGGTAAAAAAAATATTCTTCTAATTCTTAGTTCTATTGGTTATATTCACGCAGCCTCATCTGCAGTTTCTTTGTGCGTTCCTTCTCATATTTGCTGGATGGAAACGTAGCGACTCATAACTGGTTTGATGAGGTTCAGTCCCTCTGAAAGCAGGCACAGATGCACTGGACGTGTTCCATGTCACTCTAAGTCTTGACGCTCAGCTGATCCTCTTGGCCGTCATTTATTAAAGGCCTTCACTCCTTTCCTAATATCCGTCGATGCCTCTGGGTCTCCATTGGGCGCAGTTCAATGGAGCTATTTATTTGCCATATTGAAAGAAATTGGATTTTTCCCAAAAATGATATTTTGGTACGATTGCCTTGTGAATAATCCTCAGAACATCACAGAAGGACGGAACCTCATACTTCTACATGAATACTACTGGCATGGAAAGACTACCAAAGCCTCCATATGGCTTAAAGACTTCATGTTATTGTTAAAATAAGAAATATTCCATCAGGGGCTTAAAACACTCGCGGTTTGGAGATTGAGATCAATTTATAACACTCAAATATCAAATATCAATGAGCACACTGACACATATTCACATATGTACTATATATATTCTTTTTATGTATATTTGCATCGTACAACAACAGTTATAATTTAATTTGGCTTATTTATATGTATTTTCCTCCTCATGTTTTCTTTGTGTTTAAACAAACATTAAACAAAATGGATTGGGGGTATTTATGAAAAATAAAACAAGATGAAAATTCCACATGTTGGAAATAAATACAGCATCCAGTTTGAGTTTTGAGTTTCCATACTAAAATGATGAAATGCTAAAGTGATAATACAGAAACAATCTTCAGTTTCAGGGGAAATCTCACCACCTCACCTGTGACCCACCTCACCTGTGACCCACCTAGCCCTGGCTCTTGGGCTGATACGTTCACACTGGTCCAGCCGTCTTATCCTGGTGTCCACAGAGGACAACAGGACGGTTGGTAGTTGAATACTAGGATCCTTTCCTCATGAGGTGGTGAGAGAAGAATCATTGTTTATCTTCACAGTTTATCTTCCATTGTTTGCTGTGGACTGGTTCCTCACCAGCGGGTGAGCTACTTGTGTCATGACGTCTGCAGGTTCACACAAACAATGACTGGTGTCTTGAGGAGCAGGAAGTCCAGGCGTTTATAGCCAACAGAAGAAGAAACGATACCTCTAAATACTCAAAGTTCAGACATTTTTAGTGTTAATCTCACAAATCAGGTGAGACGTGTGACAGTTCAGTGTCACCTGATCGTAATGACTAATCACCACAGGTGGTTTAACCTAATGGCATCTCCAGGCATCCCCTTCACTCCAGTTCAGGAAGCTGAGCACAGAAAAACAACACCGCACTGCTTAGTGTGATTGATGTTCAGGTCTATAATGTTTCACATTTAGTTTGATGGGGTGATGATGAAGTGATGTTTACAGTTGGCTGTAGGTGGCGCTCTGCTCTCCCATCATACTTTCACTGGCACTTGGGCTTCAGGTGGCAGTTACACTTTGTGAGTGAGTGAAGCCCCTCCCCCTCTTCTCTTTGCACTAATCAGCTAAAGTTTGAATCCTCCTGCAGGATAAAGAGCAGCTTAACCTCACACTAAATACAGCTACATGCTAACGGCATTATACACACACACACACACACACACACATATTCACCTTGCCTTTGTTCACATGGTGGCAGGCACATTAACCTCCAAGGAGTGTGAAGAGGGCGGGGCATGCTCAGGAGGAGGCGGAGCTCCCCAGACACCAAGGTTTTACACACTGATTTGTTTAAATCCAATTTCAATAGATTGTGTTACAAAGTTACAGTTACAGTAAATTGAAATGAAGTAAATCATGAATCAATAATCAGGGACAAATCTGATCGTTTGTTCCTGCTGACTCAGCTTCATGCCTCAGCACCCAATGGTTTGAATGATTATTGATTATGGCTGTGATGAGCAGATAAGCTTCATGATGCCTCCTGATGATGTCACCTCGCTTTGCCTCACTCTCACACTAAAATCATTCTGTTTTGCCCAAACTTCACTCAGTGCTTGTTCTCCCTCAGTGTGCAGCCTCATAACATCAGCTTCATAACTGCTGCTACACTCTTTTGAAGTGTTTTTGTTGTTGCTCTCCGTCCTCTGAGTTGAAAATCATCACGTGTCCAGCTTATCTCCTTATTGGGCCTCAGGCTGCTGGTCAGAGATGATCACATGTGATTGGGTTAGGGTTAGCTCCTCCTCCTGGGTTGGAGGAGATGATCAGTGTTGGCGCTGACACCTGGAGAACCTGCAGAATGTGTGGCAGGTCTACCTAAGCAGTCTGTCCTGGTTCCTGTGGTGGAGGATCCTGGATGACCTTGATGATCAGATGATCCAGATTAGAGCAGAACACCACCAGTCTGCTGAATCACTGATTGCTGTCCACTTGGTTTAGAAGAGGAGAGTGTCTGGATTACACAAGTCGGGATATTCAGACAGGAAACACAAACCTTGACCAACCAGAAATCAGACGACATGGAAATCAGCCTCATCCTGGCTTCTCACTGAGGTCTGAGCCCTGCTGGACTTCCTTTGATTGGTCGTACTTCCTGGTGCTGTGGTGAATTCTTGGAGGTGCGTTTGGGTACTGATGGTATCGTAGTATTCGGGTGTGGGAGGCAGGAAGACGGGTAGGGCCGCGACCGTGAGGCGGCCAAAACCCTAACAGGCAACAGGTTTCTGTGCTGCAAGCTAACAGGCTAAGCTATCAGAGATAAGACAGATAGACACACAGTGAGGAGGTGGAGGAAGCAGCTTCACCTCATCTTCATCACTCTCTCCCTCTGAAGCTTCCTGTTCCTCCTTCTCTTTTGTGGTATCTAACAAGTGTGTGTGTTTGTGTGAGTAAAGCTATTTAAGCTGCACTGCAAAGAAGGATTAAAGGAACTGTGTGTGTGTGTGTGTGTGTGTGTGTGTGTGTGTGTATGCTTTGATGGCTAAAAGATAATAAAGCTCCATGATTGGCTATTTGTAAAAGAGTGTTGCAGTTTGTGCATGTAATGATGTCACTTGCTCCTTAATCTCATCATCAACTCTTTGTAGCAGAAGTAGAAGTGAGACAATAATGGACTCGTCTGTCTCTGTCTCTGTCTCCTGGCCGTCCATCACCTCATTGTATCACCTTGTTGCTAGGAAACATGGATGGTCACGGGTGGGATCGTGGTTCCTGGCATGGCGAGACTGCATCCATGTCCATGGTAGGACTAAGCCCCGCCCTCTCCAGCTCCATTTCTGTCTCCACTTCATCCTCTCTCCTCTTTTGTTCTAACCCTGATCCTGACCCTGATCCTGACCCTGGACCGTGTCCTCACTCTGGCTCTGTCTCCTCACACGTCTTGGGGCTGCTGATCCATTCTGAGATTTGTGGGCTTTAAAGGAGGCGGAGCCAGAAATGTGACACTCATTCTGTCTGAACTGCTGCTGTTTGTTGTTGTTGTGTTTGTGTGACCTCACATGGTGACCTAACCTTTACCACTGCAACATTTCAGCAGCCGGTCACATGGCAACGGTCCCAGGACGGGGAGCATCTGATTGGTCGTATCCTCCTGAACAAGAGGATGAAGGATGGAACAGTTCCTGCAGACGCAGGAGCTCTGCTGGGCTTCAAAGTGAGGCCTCCTTCTACTGCATTTTCTTTTTCCTCCTTTCTTCGTTGATGGTTGTGTTTGAGCCGCCTTGCTAATGGGCACAGCGAGAGGACGCTTGTTTCATTTGTGGTTGGTTTTCTGTCGTTTGAGGTTGTTGGGGGGAAGATGACAGAGACCGGTCGTCTCTGTGCATTCATCACTAAAGTGAAGAGAGGCAGTCTGGCAGATACTGTGGGACATCTGAGACCAGGTAAACAAACACCTGGGGCCAGAGGAGAAGACCACCAAGGGGAGTTTGAGGTAGAAACAGGAGCAGGTCAGCTCAGTGGATGTAATCATCTATAAGCTGTAAGGAGAGAACGGGTAAAAAAGAGACAGAGTGAGACACGGAAAGAGAGAGAGAGGCAGAGATGGAAAGAGAGAGAGACAGAAACAGACAGACACAGAGAGAGGAGACAGGAGCATAGACACAGAGCTAGAGAAAGAGAGACAGAGAGAGAGAGACAGACAGACAGACACAGAGACAGAGACAGATAGAAACAGAGAGAGAGAGAGAGAGAGAGACACAGAGAGAGAGAGAGAGACAAACAGAGAGAGATCTGTAAGAGGAACTATGTTTTCATTCCTGCTCTCTTCAAAGAGACAAACATGAAGAATTGATCCGATCACGAATATTGAATATTGAATATCTGAACGTTAGTTTAGTAGAATATAATGGTATTGACCTTTAACCTACGGGTCGTCATAGAAACCAGCTGAGATGCAGAAGTAACAATCACACACTGACACAGTGACAGACACACTGATGATGTCATCAACAAACTTTCCTTCCCTTTAGTGCAGATAAAGAGTTTAGAGCGTCCAGTTCATCAGTCAGTCAATCGTTAGCAAAATTAGCAGAGCAGCATCACTTCACTGATCTCATCTATGTTTATGACATGAACCCCCTCACTCCAGGTGATCAGGTTCTGGAATGGAACAGTCGGATTCTTCAAGGTGCCACATTTAATGAAGTTTACAACATCATCCTGGAGTCCAAGGCAGAGCCACAGGTCCAGCTGCTGGTGTCACGACCCATCGGGTGGGTGAAAGGTCATGTTCAACTTCCTTCTTTGTCGCAGAAGCAAGTGTGAGTGTGACGTTTGTGCGTTTTCTTCCTTAGAGACATTTCCAGAACAATGGAGGGTTCTCAACTCACCTCAAGTGAGTTTACACACACACACACACACACACACACACACACACACACACACACACACACACACACACACACACACACACACACACACACACACACACACACACACACACACACACACACACAGGAATGACAGCTGCCAAACACACTGTTTGTGCATATGTGTGTGTTGCGTTCAGGTTCCAGTTCCTTTGACACTCAGAAAGTCACTCCCTCCGTCTCCGTCCTGCGTGATCCACCGCAGCTCCTGTCCTCACCGCTCTCTGTAAGTTTACCCAGCATGCATCACTGTTGCAGCCAACATGCTCACCACACATCAGATCCAACTTAAAAAGTGTATCCATGGTGATGTGTGTTTCAGACTCAGTGTGTCAACAGAAGACATCTGATCCCCAGAGTTCAGGTAACAGTGAAACACCTGTCTGTGTGTGTGTGTGCCTGTCACTCAGTCGGTTTGTCACATGACTTGTTTGTGTTTTCTTGTTATTCATGTGTGTGTAGGTGAAGTTGTGTTATGATAAACTAGGTCATCAGCTGATCGTCACAATCCTTGGAGCCAAAGAGCTTCCTGTCCGAGACGACGGTCGACCCCGAAACCCCTACGTCAAACTTTGCCTTCTTCCCGACAGAAGGTGAGAAAAGTAACGCATCACTTCCTGTGAGCCAATCAGCAGTGAGAAAGCACAGGAAGTTCTGTGTTTGTCATTGAATGTAAAATCCTAATGGTAATAATAATAGAAATTGTTTATATTTGTATGCACATATCTCAGTCCAGTTTGAGACAATAAAGGACAGAGACAGAGATGAAGAGGGGACGAGCAGATGAGGAGCTATTCAGGTGTGAAGAAGGCCCACATTAGCCAGACCAGGAGAACCCATAAAGTTGTCATGGTGACAGAAGTCCAGCGATCAGAAAACAAATGAAAACCGAGACAACACCTGCGGAGGGCATGGCAACGTAAACTCTGTCCCAACGGCTTAGACCGCATGTTTAGCTATTTACACTGCTACGTGAGTCCAGTAGCAGTGCTCTCTGATTGGCTCCTCCTTTCCACCCTGCCATCAACAACAACATCATCAGCTTACCTGCTGCCCCAACTGCCTGCAGGGCCTGGTGCTCCAGGAGAGAGACTCATCAATAGGACTGCACTGTTCTCTCTCTCTCTCTCTCTCTCTGTCTGTCTGTCTGTCTGTCTGTCTGTCTGTCTGTCTGTCTGTCTGTCTGTCTGTCTGTGTCTCTCTCTTTCTGTCATTCTGTCTCTCGCTCTCTTATTCTGTCTCTCTCTTTGTCTCTCTCATTCTGTCTCCCTCTCTTTTTCTCTCGCTCTCTGTCTCTCACTTTCTCATTCTCTCTCTTTCTCATTCTGTCTCTCTCTCTCTGTAATGAATGCCCGTTTGTGTTTACTGCTCTTCATGCTTTATTGTATTCTTGTATAATCCCTCTTGAAGTTCCTCTTGCTCATCTAATCCTGGAGGTGAAATATCTCTTGGAGTTTATGTAGGTTTTCTCTGGAGTTTCTCTGGAGTTTCGTCTGGTCTTCCAGGAGAGCTTTGGGCGGGGTCAGGACCTTTCTGGTGCTGAGGGCCTGACACTTGATACTGGGCTGTATAAATAAAGTGGACTTGACTGTGTGTTATAGTGATCAGAGTTTGCGCAGGACGAAGACGGTGAAGAAGTCAGTGGATCCGCGCTGGATACAAACGTTTGCTTTCGGGCCGGTCCACCCCAGCAACTTGAGGGAGAGAAAGCTGGAGCTGACAGTGTGGGACCAGACCAGGGTCACAGAGGAGGCGAGCCACTTCCTGGGAGAGGTCGGATGCCACGCACACACAGGAAACTCAGGCCTTATTCCAATGTGCTGTCTCTCACTCCCTCACTTCATCATTTGGACTCATCATGTCGACACCTGGTTCACTTACTCAACCTGCACACTGAAGTCAGCGAGTCAGCACATTGGATACGACCTCAGTTTATTGAGATTATGAGGCTCTTTTATTCAACAGTTTTTAACAGTGTGTGTGTTTTTAGGTCCTCATAGATTTAGAAAGTGCCCTATTGGATGATCAGGCCCACTGGTACAGACTGCAGAATCCTGACTTTACTGACCCTCTGCCCAGCGCCTCCCCCTACCTTCAGAGACGAGTACTGCTGCCTGAACACACAAACAAGAGACTGCAGAGTGAGACACACACACACACACACACACACACACACACACACACACACACACACACACACACAGATTGTGAATGTAAAGAGATAAGGGAAAACCTTTGAATGTTTTTTATTGTGACCTCGCCCCCTCCTAGTGTGAAGTGTCTCTGAAAAGGGTTCAAAGACCGAGAGACCCTGACTGCATCTTAGAGTTTCCTGAGTCCACAGAAATGCTGTGTGTGTGTGGCTCTGCCTGATCAAACTGTCTGTCTGTCTGTCTGTCTGTCTGTCTCACTGTCTGTCTGTCTGTCTCTCCAGGGTCACAGAGGCTCAGTGACACCGAGTATCCAGACCTGGGTGATGGCATTGGTGTGATATCAGGTGAACTCCATGTCCCATCATGCACTGCATCAACTTTTCCCATCAGCTTTAGAACACAGCACTCACTCATCAGTGTGTATGTGTCTGTGTGATTTGAGCAGAATACCGACAGAATGGACGGGACCACAGCTCGTCCTTTTCAGTGCCGGAGCAGGTGATGTCATCCAATCACAGCTCTCGATCTGACTTGTTTAGGATGAGGTCACCGTCGCCAAGCCGGCCGCTCCATCACAGGTTCTGGCTCCCAGCAATCTGCTAATGAATGTGAAGTCCTCACCTTCTTTTCCTCCTCATTGTCACTTCCCTTTCATCTCTCTGACCTTTGACCTTTGTCTTTTGCCAGTGGTAACCCGCTGTATCCGCTGTACCGCGAGGATGCTGTAAGGCTGCTGCGCGGCACCAAGCTGGGTCGAGCTCATTCTGACGCCGGGCACTACGGCAGCCTGGACAGGTAGCCATGGCAACACAGACCGTAGGTAGACCTGGTCTTTAGACAGAAGACTGTGGGCAGTGGACTTAACACTACGGGGTGAGGCCTGTGGACAGACAGTGCTGACCTTCCTGATGTTGTGGGCCTGTAAATCCCTTTGAGACACTAGATGTGATAATCTATAGAAATACAATTGATTTTTTAATTGACTTGACTTGACTGGACACTGGACTTTAGACTGTGGACACTGGACTGGAGGGTCTGGAACTGATACAGATTCAGTGTCTGTCTTAAAAACTCCTCAATGTCTGTGTCTTTCTGTCTGTTTGTTTGTCTGTTTCCCGTTCCGCCTCTCTCTCTCTCTCTCTCTTTCTCCCTTTCTCTTTCTGTTTCTGTTTCTCTGTAGGAGACCAATAAGAAGAGTTTCTGTTGCCAACTCTCTTGACTTCCCTGACAGGTACAGCAGCTGTAGTGTTGCAATGAGGAGCTGTACATTTAAAAGCTGTAGTTAGCTGTTGGCTGAGTTTGTTTCCTCTGATCACCAACCCTCTAAAGTGACGTCGTCATGGTGAAGACCGCATGTGAAGGGTTAAGGTCACCTCATTGTGAGGATCTGTCTGTCAGCCCGTCTGTCAGCATGGCTGTCAGCATGTCTGTCAGCATGTCTGTCAGCAGTCTTTCTGTTTGTCTCTCTCTCTGTCCGTTTGTCGGCTACTCAGCTTGTCTCTCAGTGTTGCTGCGTCTGTTTCATCTGTTGGAGTAGGAGAAGCTTATCGCTTATCAAATGCAATCTCCATAATCGAGCTGTGATCAAACCTGATTATCAGCTTTGTTGTGCAGATTGATAAAAGGAAATTACAGAATGTAGCCTGATGATGAGTGTTCAGGGCAGGAAGTGATTCTGTGTGTAACTAAAAGGACACAAATGTTCAAACCTCTTATTTCCTGGTGGAGCTGTAGTTTGGACACATTAGACCTTAGCACCTGCTGGTCCCACTAGAACAGAAGCTTCAGCACTTCTGACAACCTGTGGCCTCTTTCCCTGCTGCATTCTGGAAATTTAGGTTTGCTCAGTACAGAAAATGTATGGGATATTATATTATAATGGAATTCCAAATAATGAATGCTCATGCTTTCAGTAACAAATGTCACATTTCAAATAATAAAAAGATAACCATCAAATATATTAACATATTAATTAGTTTTCCTGTGTGTGTGTGTGTGTGTGTGTGTGTGTGTGTGTGTGTGTGTGTGTGTGTGTGTGAAGGTATTTTAATAACCACGCCTCCTGGCCAAACCACATGATGAATGGCAGTTGTGAGGACTACAGGTGAGCCCTGGGGGTGCTGGGTAATGTAGTGTTAGAGGGCGTCATCCTCAATCGTCACATGTCCCAAATGGTGTGTTGCACAGCTTGTTTGTTGGCGGTCCCACAGAATGAAGGCAGATGTGCAGTGTCACGAGGACCATTGTTGTTGTATCACTAAATTCAGTGTGTAGGTTGAGTGAGTGAATGAGGCTCCACCATGATGATTCATAGTCAAATACATGAAGTGAGAGTCAGCGAGACGTTCCTGCATGTTCCTGGATGCTCACTTGACTCGTCTCTAACAAAGAGTCTGCTCACCATTACATTCCAACCGGACCGATATCCCCACAATGCATCTGGAGAATTGACGCACAGATCATTGATGTTGTTATGAGCATTTTTCTTTTCTCCCTAAATGCATACAATTGAGCAATCCAACGACATAAAAAAGCCCTTCATTGGATCAGGATGAGGCACAGGAACCCATTTTAACACGTAAAGCTCAAGAGTGGCTAATGTATGCAGAATTAAGATAACAGCTAATGGAATAACAGAGTTGTTTATAAACTAGAAGCTTTTCGCCGCAGCGCTCTGAACCGAGCGTTCTCATGTATACCGCCAAGCCGAGGCTAACTCATTTGCATAGCACTTCGATTTTCTTTACTGTCTTTGACAACTTGTTCTCGTGTGTCAACAAGTTACTGCCCAGCCTCAGATCTCAGACGGGCCTCTTTTGGATGCAAACTGTCTACGTTCCCCTGAGTCTGCATAAACTGCTCCCCCAGCTTGCCAGAGTGTGGAATTGTGTGAAGCAGCACATTGGGTTATGGCCTGTGTGTGGACTTGTGTCAGATGGGTATCTGTGTTTTATCAGCCAGGACTTCATCCCTGACTTTCCGTACGAGGCTGACGCCTTCGATGATGAGCTGTTAAGGTAAATGCTTTGACCTACAGATAACAGCTTTAGCCGTAGCTATGTTAGCACACATGATTAACACACTGTAGCCTTCAGCCTCATTTGACCTTGGCGATGACCGCCTACCTCCACCCCCTTCCAAGTCAGTGATCAATCCTGTTTTGTCCCACAGAGCAGTCCCACAGTCTGGATCAACCCAAACGAGTCCATCAGGAAGTCCAATCTACAGCCAACTTGGACGCCAACTACCCAGCGTACCTCATAAAAACAGATGTACATCTGCTCACACTCCCTGTTTGCTGAGCTCACACCTGTGCAGAAAATTTACTTTCCACTGTGGGGTCTGGTAATGATGATGCCTTGTTATGGTTTTGTGTTGCAGATGGAGAGGAGACATTTCAAGGTACAATCAGTCCTAATCAGCTCCCTGTGGTGCTTATAAGTCTATAGTATTTATTTATAATAGACAATAATTGCTACTGTAAACCTACAGCTCACATGATGTAGTGTGCTAAACCCATAGAGGGCGCTGTCAGCATCTTAAAATCCTACAGAAGCATCTGATCAGATCGATGGATTAGGTCTTACTGACTCAATGTAGAGGTCTGTGCGGTCAGGCTCTGTTGTCCAACTCCTGCCTGTAAAAATAACATACTGATAACATAATGATGAACAGCTTGAAAATCTTATTTTACTAACTGTACTTATATAGCACTTTAATCCAAAGTGCTTTGCTTGGATTTGGAGCAGTTATGGGTTCAGTGTATTGCTCAAACCAGGAACCTAATTCCAAGATGACTGTTCTACCATCCTGAACCATGTCGTCCCTTATTTTATAACAGATTCTTATTAATGCCGCCTTTAAGGTTATGCCAGCAAAAAAATGCTCAAAAAATGTGTTTATGTGAGGTTGTGATGTCCTGCAAGACTCGGGGGGTCGTGAGGGATGAGGCCTCATCATCTTCTTTGTATCCTTCATTTTCTTTTTTCAGTTTTGGCCACGCCCACTGCAGGAGCACCACTGTCTCTTTCCCCTATCCACCAACAGTTCCCTCCCCAAGTTATCCAGCAGCCACCACCTCTCATACGAATCCAAGCCCCACCTCTTCCCAAACCCACCCAGTCCTGCCCAACTTCTTTTTCACCTGCCGCAGTCCCACGCTCAGCTTCTGTACCAGTCTGTGCCCCACCAACTGTTCCTGTACCAGTTTGTGCCCTGCCACCAGCTCCACGGTCCATCACAGCTCCACCTCCAGTTCCTGCATCTGCCATGTCCCCAGCACTTGTAGCTTCTATAGCTCCACCTCCAGTTCCTGCACCTGCGCTACCACCAGCACCTGTACCTACCACAGCTCCCCCTCCAGTTCCTGCACCTGCACTACCACCAGCACCTGTACCTACCACAGCTCCCCCTCCAGTTCCTGCACTACCACCAGCACCTGTACCTACCACAGCTCCCCCTCCAGTTCCTGCACTACCCCCAGCACCTGTACCTACCACAGCTACATCCCCATCTCCAGTTCCTGCACCTGCGCTGCCCCCAGCACCTCTACGTACCACAGCTCCACCTCCAGTTCCTGCACTACCCCCAGCACCTGTACCTACCACAGCTCCACCTCCAGTTCCTGCACCTGTGCTGCCCCCTGCACCTGTACCTAACATCGCTCCAACTCCAGTTCTTGCACCTGCACGGCACCTAGCACCTGTACCTACCACAACTCCACCTGCAAATCCTGCACCTACTCTGCCTTCCCCAGTCCAACAGCCACAGCCATCTGCTGAGCCCAGCCCACCTCCTGCACCTGCCCTGAAACCTCCTCCAGCACCCAGCACCAATCTTGCACCTTCACCTGCCCCACCCCTCCAGACTCCAGGTATGTACATCACAGGTTTAATCATCTACAGTTACATGTATTGTATCTGTAAACCTGTTTGTCCAGTGTCTGTAGACCAGTCTGTACAGCGTCTGTAGACCAGTCTGTCCTTTGTAGCCCAGTCTGTCCTCTGTAAATTAGTCTCTCCAGTGTCTGTAGATAGTCTCTCTAGTATAACAGTCACATTATCAGTCTAATACAAAGCTCTGCACCAAGCGCAAGATTGGGACTTGAGGTTGGAATTATAACAAATATTTTAACTCTGTACCTTAAATACTACTCTGTACTTAGTGTGTTTATCCAAAGCGCTTTACATTGACCTCACATTTGCTCATTCACACAACCTCCGAGCTCCAACCTGCACATCAAATGCAGTTACAGGTTCAGTGTTTTGCTCAACAACACTTCTACAAGCGCTTTAGCAGAGAACCAGGAACCTTCCGATTACAAGACAAGCACTCTACCACCACGAGCCATGTCGCCCCGAATGTTTTGCAGAAGCCTTACCTATCAGTAACTAACTAACAGTGCAACACTCCAAAACAGCTGGGGGCCATATTCTGACTTCATAAAGCAGACACTGTGTGTGTTGCATGCTTAGAAACATTCTCATTCTTCATTCATTCATTCTTGTGTTACATCGTGCTGATGTCATCATGTCCATCTCAGAGCCAGAGAGACGCTCGGTGACACCTGGTGGCAGCAGGAAAGGTAAGTTGTTCATACAAACACTGAGGATCCACACGTGTGCTTTGCTGCCCTGTGTGGGATCCATCTAGACACGAACAGCGTGTTTGATCCAAGTACAGAAGTTTCCTTCTTTTCAAAAGGGTATGTAAATCTCAGTGCTCTCTGACCAATTATCTGTCTTTTTCTGCTGTGACTCAGAAGTCACATGGGAGGACCAGCAGAAGAAAAACTGTAACCCGGCCAATGGTATGTTACCAGCTGTTTGCTACACTTTAAAGAGGTAGCTCCTCCCCCTTTAGACTGTAATCATGGGCAGAGCTATGAACCCCCCCTTTACTCCCTACCTGAACTGCTGCCTTGGCATCAGGACTCAGGACTCACTCCAAAAGGTCTCCTTCTACATGAAGGTTTTTCAGAGTCCCTGCGTAAAGCCCTTTGAGACATCATATGTGATATTGGGCTATACAAATGAATTTGATTTAATTAGATTTGATTAGGACAGTAGTGATTAGTTATTGGTGACACAGCTGACATCTTCTCCCCTGTGTGTATCTGCAGGTGTTATGATGAGGGATCAAAGCAAGGTGACACACGTACATACATTGACAAACGCTAACTTTAAAACTCACATTAACACAAACACCCTTAACACCCATGTAACACACATACGTTAGCACACACACATCAACATGCACTAACACACAGAGCTGCAATAATAATCCATTCCAAACCCCCCTCCCCCACCCACACACACACACTTTGTCCTTTAAGTCTCCAGATAGTGATGTCAGCGACAGTCCAGCCATTTTGTCCTCAGACACTCATCAGGCATGCAAGATCAGGTGAGATTTATTTAAAAGTTGGATTACGGTTCATCTGATGATTAATAAAAATAAAAGAGTTTGTGTTCAGGCTGCAGCTGGATGTTTGGCTTGTGTTGATGTCGGGGTTGGGTTTAGTATAAAATTAAAATTACCATTGTTTATCCAGATAGGAGGCTTGTGGTTCATTTGTTTTTACACATCTGGTTTGCCTTTAACAACGTTTTAAGGTTTTCTTAGAAGTTAGAAAAGGAACCATCCAACAGTGGAAGGTAGCATGTAGCATATTCCATTCTTCCAAAGCTCCTGGTTTCATACTAGTTTCTTTTATGTTAGCATATACTTTTTTCTGTTAGCATGTGCTGTTCCTTAGCCTTGTGTGTTTGTACATTGGTCAACTGCAGTGGGGCAGAAACCCTGGCGGGCCAATCGGTGGAATCAGTAGGGGCGAGCTCAGAAGGAACACAGGAGGCAACAGGAGCAGGTGAAGGCACAGCTACACTGCAGAAGAGCGAATCACTGGAGGCCGAAGGAGAGGAGGAGAAGCCTGAGCCTTCAAAGTAAGATGATGGACTTTGAATGGTCAAACTGATCGGAGTGACTCCTCTGCCTCTTCTTCCTATATTTACTAACTTTTCTGGTGTTGCCTCACCCCTTTTCTCAGACCGGCCCCAATGCAAAAGTCTGCGAGCGTAGGTGGAGAGATCTGCTCTTTGGGGAGGAATGACGATGACGATGATGACAAGAAACGTCGCTCAAGTTTTGGAGCAAAGATGATGGGAATTGTTGGACTGGGAAAGAAGAGCCAGAGTACATCCCAGCTCAATCCGGAGGGTGAGTCTAGTTAAACCAGTGACCCCAAATCCACAACGAGTAAGAAAAACCAGCAGCAGCCACTGTTAATCCACAAATAGGCAACGGTTGCTTACTGCCAAGGTCTAAATGTCTCGTGCCGCCTCCTGCAGGCTTTACTGAGTTACTGCTGATACTGAGTCAGCAGTCAGACACTTGATGTTGTGATTTCCATTTTTCTGTCAATCCCATCCATGTCTATCTCTCTGTCTGTCCAGAGGAGGAAAAGAAGAAGAAGGTTGTCAGACTTCCTGTCCAGAGGAGTGTGGAAACCGGCTTGGCAGTGGATTTCAAAGCTCGATTCACAAGGCAGCCAAGCCGTGACCCAGATGCCGAGGACCCCATACCTGGAGCGTAAGTTGCACACTTCTTCATTTCTTGTTCCCTCGCTCGCTCTTTCCCCTCTTTTCTGTATCAGCACACCTTTACATCACTTCCTGTCTCTGCAGGCTCATCTTTCCTGGTGTGAAGTTGGCGTCGGACAAACACTTCACAGGTTTCCTGGATGGATTAGGCCCTGCCCAGCTAGCTGGACGGCAAACCCTAGCCACTCCCCATATGGGTAATCCCCTCTTCTGATTGGATAGAGCTGACCCATATCACGTCTGTGATTGGCTGATAAATAGAGTATCTTGATTGGATGTTTGTTGGTCAGGTGACATCCAGATTGGGATGGTGCACAGGAAGGAGCGTCTAGATGTGGAAGTGATCCGTGCTCGGGGGCTTGTGGGTAAACAAGGCAACAAGAACACGCCAGGTGAAGAACACACACAACCAAACACAAGCAATGATTAACCATTGATGTGAACAAATCAAATCTACATAAATACGTGTGTGTTTGTGTGTGTGTGTGTGTAGCTCCGTATGTGAAGGTGTACCTGATGGATAATGGAAAGTGCGTGTTGAAGAGGAGAACCCGATTGGCCAGAAAGACTCTGGATCCTCTCTACCAGCAACAACTGCAATTTGAAGAGAACCCAGAGGGGAAAGTCCTCCAGGTGTGACATTAGACAGAGAGATGGACGGATAAAGACACAGACAGACAGAGAGCGGGAGATGAATCTCGCACTGATCAGGAAATTGATGACCTCAATTGGCTTTTTAAATCAAATGGAGCCAGAGATGATGATGAATAGCATCTTACTTCAAACGTATTAGATGTTGGAAGGGACCAGAGAAAGAATATAACCCAACCCTAAGGACCTCGTGAGCTCATGTGAATCAGATTGTCTCAATCAATATTTTATGTTTATGTAAGGATTATTGATTAGTAAATACATTTGTGTTTTGAAATTCTCTCTGTAGATCATCGTCTGGGGCGATTATGGCCGCATGGACCACAAATCCTTCATGGGTGCTGCTCAGATCCTATTGGACGATTTGGACTTGTCCAACATGGTAATTGGCTGGTTCAAACTGTTTCCTCCCACCTCATTGGTGGACCCTGCCTTAGCCCCACTGACCAATAAGGAGACAGAGGGCAGCAAGTCATAGTTCCACCCACATAAACAATTAAGAAAAACTCCCTTGATTCACTGCTGCTGCTACATTCTGCCTGATGACGTCACATCAAGATGATGTCACCATGTGTTCTACATCAGGGGGACCAATCAGCAGAGAGGAGAGCAGCCGGTCCAGTGACAGCGGAGAGCAGATTCAACCAAAAAAACGTTTATATTTGTGTCAAACTTAAATCAGAATTAAAGCCTAAGCTAAAAGTCTAAGTTCATTTTATTCATAATTATAAACATATTTACAACATTTGTAACAATAGGGCCCTTAGATCAATAGAAAGCTTTATGGGGACAACGGCACGTATACAAAATAAAATAAAGAGTGAGTTGATTATTGAATCATAATAGAATTTAAGGGTCTTTGTTTAAGACATAAAATCTGCATTAAACTCATTAAACAGAGGACATGTCTTGGAGCTGAACATCATTCAGGGCCCCAAGTAAAAGGCTCCAAAGTGTAAAGTGTAAAACATTTACTTATTTATTGAATTAAAAGGAACATAAGTACCAATAAGGTAGAAAGAGCGGCGGTGCTGGTTGTCAACAGAGGAGAGAGAGAGGAGAGAGAGAGGAGAGACGGAGAACTGGAGAGGACCATCAGTCCAGGAGCGCAGCAGGGTGTTCTTCCTCCGGTTCAGCAGACGGCGCTGTCTCCGGAGCCAGCGGGCAAGGACACGGAGACGGATACACACACACACACACACACGCTTGTGTGCGCGCGTGCGTGCGCGCGTGCGTGCGTGTGCATGCGTGTGCGTTTGTGTGTGTATCCGTCTCCGTGTCCTTGCCCGCTGGCTCTTCTTTGTTGCCTAAACTGTGGCTCCTCCTCGCTAACATGGTGTCCGTACAGCGTCTCCGGGTCTCGGTCCAGCAGCGGATGAGCGCCGCCGCTTCAGACTTTGTGCTCCTGCTGGAAAAAGGAGCAGAAACAGCGCAAATCCCGGAGCTGAGCGCGCGCCTCACCGAGCGGCTAACGGCGGTGGCGGAGGACATCGTGTCTCTGTTTGAGGACACCGTGGCGGAGTACGAAGCCCGAGTCCAACGGTCAGAGCAGGAGATCCGGAGCCAGAGGAGGCTGCTGGAGGCGCTGCTGGGGGAGACACGGGGGACAGGTGAGGGCACACGAGAGACAGGGGAGGGGACATGAGAGACAGGTGAGGGGACACACAGGGGAGGGAACACGAGAGACAGGGGAGGGGACATGAGAGACAGGTAAGGGGACACACAGGGGAGGGAACACGGGGGACAGGTGAGGGCACAGGAGAGACTGGGGGGGGACACACAGGGGAGGGAACACGAGAGACAGGTTAGGGGACACGGGGGAAGGGGGGGGCACACGAGAGACAGGTGAGGGGACATGAGAGACAGGTGAGAGGACACGGGGTACAGGTGAGACATTGCATTGACAGTATTCAACTGCTGATAAATCAACAAAACCGAAAGATGCAGCCATTAATCAATTAAAAACTAATAGAGTGTGCCTGACTGTCTCTCTCTCTGCCTCTCTTTCTCTCTCTCTGCCCATCTCTCTCTCTCATTTCTCTTATTTCCTGATGTCTGTTTGTGTTTCCTTCCCACTGGAAGTTCCTATCACTCACTAAGTTGTTCCTGGAGAGGGAATCTCTCTTGGAATCGTCTCTCCAGAGGTTTATTCCTTTTTTCCTTATACATGAAGGTTTTCTGTTGTGGGCCTGTAAAGCCCTTTGAATGTGAATTAGGGATATACAAACACCACTGACTTGACTTGAAATCGTCCTTTATTTAAATATTCACTTAATTAAGCCAATTAACACAGATGATGATGTCATCGTTATGATATCTATCGATGATATGACTCTGATGGTGAACAATGAACACACTTTCACCTTTTCTATCTAACCGTCTGTACTCTTTCTTATTCTCATTCACTCTGCCGTCACGTGACTTTTACTTGAAAGCTGGACATTTACACATATGATAAAATAACAACACACAACAATACACAGAAAGTACAGCAAATAAATGCCAAGCAAGAAATATTAAATACGTCAACCAATAAAGGAAAAAAAGTGTTCGTAAGTAAGAAGTCAAGCAGTATTAACTTGCAATTGATTGACAGATAAAAAAGTTTGTTTTTTGAAAAGGTTTTTGCCTGTGTCCTGCAGGTGTGGAGCAGCCGATGGGGAAGAGAGATGTTCAGGAGGAGCAGGAGGCCCAGAAACTTCCTTACATTAAAGAGGAGGAGGAGGAAGTGTGGAGCCATCGGGAGGAGCTCACATTCTCTCCCGTGCCTGTGAAGGGGGAGAATGTTGAAGAGGAAGCTCAGTGCTCAGAGCTTCATGACAGAGAGGAAGAGCCTCCATCCAGCAGATCTGAACACATGAAACCAGAACCTTTAGAAAAGAATGGAGGATGTCCAGGACTAGACAGGAATGTAGGTCCGGACAGTCATTTAGAGCCCATCAGCGATGACCCCAGCACAGACTCTGAGAGTGAGACCAATGGAAGCGACTGTGACACCACTCAGTCGGATTCAGTGAGTTCGGATAAAGCCGGCGTCCCTCAGACTGCCGGGCGCTCCCGCTCAGTGGACAAACCCTTTGCTTGTTCGGTCTGTGGTAAGAGGTTTAGCCTGAAGGGAAACCTACATAGACACATCCGACACCACACGGGCGAGAGGCCATTCAGCTGCTCTTTGTGTGAGAAACATTTTCGTGATAAAGGTTCGTTAAAAGCACACATGAGGAGTCACACTGGCGAGCAGCCCTACAGCTGCTCGTACTGCGAGAAAAGGTTCAGCGGGAAGGGAAACATGAAGAGACATATGAGGATTCACACAGGAGAGAAACCCTTCAGCTGCTCCATATGCAGCAAAACCTTCCACGTCAAAGAGCATCTGAGCCGACATATGAAATACCACACGGGAGAAAAACCCTTCAGCTGCTCCATCTGCGGGAAGGGCTGTGCTCAAAAAACAGACCTCAACAAACATATGAGGGTTCACACTGGGGAGAAACCCTACAGCTGCCCCTTCTGTGGGAAAGGGTGTGCTGAGAAAGGGGACTTGACCAAACACATCCGAGTCCACACGGGGGAGAAACCATTCAGCTGCTCTGTGTGCGGGAAAAGTTGTGCTCAGAGAGGAGAGCTGAAAATTCACATGAGGACCCACACTGGAGAGAAACCCTTCAGCTGTTCACACTGTGGGAAACGTTTCACTGTGACTGGCCATCTGAAGAGACACATGAAGCTCCACGATGGAAAGAAAACCAACAGCAGAAACAGCTCAGACTGAATAAGTTTCTGTTTAGCTGACAGAAACAGTGATGCTACGAAAGAAGCTTAAAAAAACAAGCTAACGTGAGAGACTAAACAGTGGAGTTTGTATCATTGTCAGTCAAGTGATTCAAAGCTTCATTATTAATCAAATCTGTGTAAGTATTGTTGTGTTAGACTTCTGTAAAAATGGACCATTTGCACTTATGAAAGTTTTTATATGTAATAAATAGATTCAACAAAAGCTGGTAAAATCTTTATTTTAAGTGAATCTCAGTGTTTTTAACAGAATATTTGAAGTCAAACCATCAAAGTTTTACATAGACGGATTAAACATAAAGTGTTTGTTCAATCTATGTTGATGTCATGTAAGGAGGCGTTTGATATTTATTAGTTGTAATCCCATGAATTAAAGAGCATGTGGTTTTTGTTTTCTGTGTTTGACAGCTTGCTGTCACCTGGCAACAGAAGCTTTAGGTCTCAGACACTTCCCCTCCATTAAGTCTCATCTGGATGAAAAACTGTCCACACTGTAAAGGTCAGAGTTCACTGAGACTACATCATGTGACCTTGTCTTCCATGTTGTGCAGAGAAAGCCACTTCTTCCCTACTTGCATCCTCTCTCTGCTGTAGCTTTTGCTGTAGCTGCACGCTAGCTTAGCGTGGTGCTGATCGGTTTGTTGTCATGACGCTCAGCGAACTGCCTGCTGCCTCCTGTCGAGTTCAGGGCGGAGCAGCGTCGACACACGAGCAAGACCTTTGCTCCTCTGCAGCTCAGAGCCTCATGCTTTACCTTCCAATGATTGGTTATCAGCTTGTGTAATTCATGTTTTTTAAATTGTGACACCCATGTTTGTTTTTCTGATCATGTCCCTTGCTGTCCCTGTGTCATTGTGGCTCATATCTTCTAATCTTTCCTCTCCAGTTCTCATTTAAAGGACAAATTATAAACTATAGCTCCTTCCTCCATCGAGTGTAACATCTGGTGAGGAAGACTCTGGACCAGGCAGGAAGGCGACCAGATTCAAGGCCTGCTGGAGCTGGACCAACAGAACTCTAAGCCCCCTAGGACAGATGAGGAGGAGGAGGCTCAGACCTCACAGCATCATCCAATGGAAACAGGCCGATGGACTGTGAGGAACCAGAGCCAGGCAGGAACTTCGATCCACCTATGAAGACTCAGACTCTTCAGATTGAAGATGGTGATGATTGGAAGGAAACCAGAGAAGCTTAGGCAGACTGAAAATGAGGAAGAACCAGGATGTGATTTAGGAAGTGATAGTGATGACAAACCTGTTAGCTGGAAGAATGTTCATACAGGACACACGTTAGAGTGACGACACATCTACTCAGTGTGGTTGTCGTGGTGACAGGCGCTCCACTGTGAGTCTGCACCGGATCAAAGCCTTCCAACTTTGATACATAATTTTTCATCAGCTCTGTCCAGAATAAACGATTCTACCACAAAACTTCACTGCGTGTTTGGGTTCAAGTGAAACTACGGAGTGAGGAGGCTGACCGGGGCAACTGGAGGTTAATGTATGATGGACTTACATTTTGAAGCTTTTCTTTGAGTGTATTTGGTTTTAAAGAGGTGAATGTGTGTGTGTATGTGTGTGAATAAATGTGTATGTGAATGGAAACATCCGCTTCCGCTGGAAACAGGTGAAGGAATGAAGGAGTAAAGGAAAGGATGAGTGAAGGAAAGGAGTGAAAGAAAGATGGAGTGAAGGAGAGGAGGAGTGAAGTAAAGATCGAGTGAAAAGTTTGGAACATTTGAGTTTTATTTGTCTCAACATGTGTTTTGATATTGTTCAAAGTTGAATGTTATTGAAATTCAAATTCAATTCAAAAAAGAGGAAATATTGATAATATGTAATTTGTGATGACATTTTTGTGAGATTCGTTGAAATTGATAGTGTTTTGTTGGAGCAGTAAGCGGATCCTGTTCCTGCGTGTGGTCCAGTTCCGGTTTTGGCTCAGATACGGACCAGGTGTCATGGAGTCAGATGAAGGTTCACCTGCGGCCTGCGGAGCTTCTTGCGTCTTATTTGGTATTTATTCATGATGACGAGACTCTATTTAACGTTTTTGCGTCATTACAATTCTGCTTGCGCTTATTTTGTTGCATTTGTTCCGTTAGCTTGTGTTAGCACGGCAGCTAACGACCAGACTTAAGAGAGCTACGTCAGCATGTGCGCTGCTGCTCATCAATTTTCTGTCCAATTAAGTCCTAACGTGAGACGTTGTACTCCTCTGGCCAAATGTTAAATCGATAAATTAGTTTTTGGTCTATTTGGACTCCTTGGTTGTTGTTTGTATTGATTGTGTGTTTGTTTCCCAGTGGATCCCTTGACGTGTCTGCCACCTGCTGTCCCTGCCTGTCCAAAGGTCAAATATGAAGGGCATATAATAGATCATAGATAACACATCTGTGCTGTTTGCATTCTTGGGTTAGGGTTAGAACACGTGACACACCTGATGTTGCTTGAGCTGGCCACGCCCCCTGGTGCCTGGTCACGCCCCCCTAGTATTTAGTGTTGTCTACATTGCAATCTGTCTGAATTCCAAGCACAAAACATAAAGACACGTATGAAGAATGTTTGTTTTTTCTGTAAGTTTGTCATGTTCACCCTGAGCCTGACCTTGACCCTAACCCAAACCTTACTGCACAATTGTGACCAAAAATGCAGCAAATTGAAGGTCTGAGACAATCATCACAACATTGATGGGATGATTTATGCGTTTGCCGCTGCGTCCTTTAGGCTGCCGATGCTGAGCACACGCAGAATGTTCTGGATGAAGCTTTGGTCCAGGCTGGAGAAAATCTGGCTCTGCTGGAAGATGTCCGACAGGTCGCGCCGTGTCCGATACGCCGACACGCAGCGAGAAGCCGCATGTGTGGACATGTGGACGGGTGAGGCGTGCAGCCTTATGATGTGTGTGTTTCCCGTGTGCAGATTCTGGTGAGCGGCCTGTCAGGACAGGTGGACAGAGAGAAGACCCGACTGAAAATGGAGATCAACCGAACAGCGGCGGCGCTCGAGGCTCAGGGGTGGTAGGAATCAGATCATTCTATCACTGCTTCCTGCTCAAAAGTTCAGCATGAAGACACTGCTTTTATTTTGGCGGTCTGTCTGCATTCTGATTGCTGGCTGCACAGGGATTGGACCTCAGGAAGCAGTGGTCACCCTATTAAAGCCCCTCCCTCTTTGCTCTGTGTGATTGACAGGCAATCAAAACTCAGGAAAGTTAAATAGTAGGAGGATGTCATGTGTACTATTCTGTTCATGAGTTCTGGTAAAGTGGCCTCAACGTGTCACTTCATGATGTGGATATGGCAGCCGGCAGTGGCGGCTGGTTGGCGATGTCACGCTCCCGTGGGTTAGGGTTTGACTGATGAGTTCAAACAAGCAATCAAACATATTGACTTTAAAGTGACCTAGAAAATGTTGGGCCTGCCAGCTAAATGAAGCTGATGTTGATGATGCCAAACAGGAAGTAAAGCGGCTTTGCTTTGTTGATGCTTCTCTGTGTCCAAAAAGAAAACAAAGTACAGCAAACATTGGAACGTCTCATCTCTGATTCAGACCAATGAAAATGATCTGCAGGTGTGAACCCTGTGTGTTCCTCTGTCAGTGTGTAGATGTTCTTCTTCTCTTCAGGTCTGTAGGTCTCTGATGGACCCTTATGGATCTGTGAACACGTGTTAGAGCCTCTAAAGCTCCTCTACATGAACTTATAACTTTAGTTTGATACAAATATGTTTGTTTTTCCCATGACCTTTGACCCTAAATGTCATTGTTCTACTTTAACCTCCTAGATTGGGCTGCATGATGCAATGAAATTGAAATTGAAGTGGGTTAGTCCACATGTGATCTCCAAATCATATGAAGCTGTGGTTTATTTGAATAAATCAGAGTGTAAGGGTTAGGGTCATTACGGGTCATTACGGGTCATTACGGGTCATTACGGGTCATTACGGGTCATTGATCTGATGTGCTGTTGCCTCTCAGTTTGTCTCCTCTTAGTGCTCAGCAGTGTCGCATCTCCAACAGGAAGTGGTCCCGACATCTGAGCAGAGACGCCTTCCCTGTGAGGTCACGACCCTGCTGTAGGTCTGGCTACTCTCTCCAGAACGCTGGAAGTCCAGTTGAGGTCACAGAAGAGCCGCAGACCAAAGGTCAGGGTCAGAGAAACTGGTGGAATAAAAGAGTTTATAACCCAAACACTGTAACCCTAAACCACAACTTTGTTGTAGTTTCATAGTTTGATAAATGCAATCAAACATGGTAATAATATGAAGTAATGACTAATAAGTATTTGTTAAACGTGGCCAAAGCTTTGACCCTAACCCTAACCCTGCTCATTCACAGCGACAGTATAAGTCATGTTGACAGACTAAATTAGACATAACAGGAAGTGTTTCCTTCAGTAGAAGACTTAAATATGTTTTGCAGCTGCAGACATGTTTTCTGTTTTTTGATAGTAAATGTTGCTGAGCTAACGACAGACTAAGATCCATGTCTGTTCCTCTCCTCGTCTCCTCCATCCTCAGCTTCTCTCCGTCCTCCGTCCTTCCCTGTCTCTCAGTGGGTGGTTGTCTCTCATATCGTGAATCCTGCTCACTTCTACATTCGCTATTTGGCAAAGCAGAATGAAAGGAAGACGCTGACCAGGAAGATCAGAGTCCTCAGCAGCCGAGAAGAGAGTCGCTTCACGGTCACTGATACGGTGGAGATCGGTGTGTGTGTGTGTGTGTGTGTTTAGAATCCTCATTATAGCTTCATTTAATATAAATAATGATTAGTAATGATGTGTATTTACTCACAGCAGCCTGTGTGTGCTGCACTAACCCTAACACATGAAATCCATCAAATGTAAAAAAAAAAATGTATAACCTAAACTTGTCATGTCAAAATATACTGCAATAAAAATCAGTATTGTTTGATTGATCATTGTTGGTATAATGCAGTGAAATGATCAGGATGCTTTAACAGATCAGATGTTTGTATGATTTCAAATGAACTGCAAATTGATAAAAACAATCAAAAAATCTGATGAAATATAAATGTGAAGTAGAAACAAAGACCCTCTGCTGCGTTTCTGACAACGAATTGAATGGAAAAGAGGTTTGATTGATTGTTTGAAATCATCACAAATCATTGGATCAATAGGTGTCTGTAATGCCTGCCAGACCTTTTCTCCTCTGTGACCTTTGCTCCCTTGTCAGGCACGCTGGTGTTGGTCCAGCTCAAGGAAGAAATCTGGGGCCGGGCCAAAGTGTTAAAGGTCAGCGGGAAGGTCAGTGTGAGGTCAGGAAGAGCCTGTCCTGCGGCTCAGATGACCAGCGTCAAAGTCTTCATCATGGATCAGGGCGATGTCAAAGTGCTCTGCTTCCTCAGGTACACAGGCACTGTTTCATAATGGTAACATCAATAAAGTCAGTAAATATCTGCACCCAAACATCAAAACCACACTTTGAAAACGTGTAAATATGTTGAAGGTAAATGTATATTTACTTGTATTTTCAGTGAGGAGGAGGAGGAGTACAGTCCTGAGTCTTTACTGAAGGCTGTGAATGTGCAGATGAGGAAGGTGAATCCAATAGCCGTCACAGAGCTCAGCCGCTTTGCTCCTCAGGCAGTCAGATGTTCCCTGAAGGACGTAGTTCCCTATGACGAGGTCTGTAACACTCACACACATAGTCTGTAACACCTGTATCACTCACACATGTAGTCTGTAACATCTGTATCACTCACACACGTAGTCTGTAACATCTGTATCACTCACACATGTAGTTTAACATCTGTATCACTCACACACGTAGTCTGTAACATCTGTATCACTCACACATGCAGTCTGTAACATCTGTATCACTCACACATGTAGTTTAACATCTGTATCACTCACACATGTAGTTTAACATCTGTATCACTCACACATAAAGTCTGTAACATCTGTATCACTCACACATGTAGTTTAACATCTGTATCACTCACACATGTAGTCTGTAACATCTGTATCACTCACACATGTAGTTTAACATCTGTATCACTCACACATGAAGTCTGTAACATCTGTATCACTCACGTGTGTGTGTGTGTGTAGGTGAAGGGTTGGTGTAAGGAGTCTTATGAGGGGTTCAGACGTGTTCTTGGCTCAGCGGCGGTGGAGATGAAACCTTTGGGTCAGGACAGAGATGCACTGCTGGTGGACCTGAGGAAGACTCCGGTTGACCAGAGCAGCAACCCGCCGATTTCTGTGCAGGAGTACCTCATCTCCATCAATGCTGCCAAGTACATATAGACACAAACACACACAACACACCATTATGTATTCCATTACTTCAACTTGGATACACCAGGAGGAAACTCATTCGTCTCATTCGTCTTCATCCTGGTTTCTCAAAGGTTTTATTGTCCGATGGCATCGCACAGGAAGCCAAAGCTCTACAACCCCGCTGCTTCCCCCGCCATCAACACAGAGCTCAGCGCTGTGGTGTCACACATCTACCACCCCACACACTTCTACATCCGGCTGGTAACACACACACACACACACACACACACGCACACATTGACGACCACACACACTTCGTCGTGTAGCTGGTACCACACACACACACACACACTTATCTGGTTCCCATCTTGTTCCTCTTGGTTCCAGGTTGATGACGTGGAGTATTTGTTGCTGACAGCGGCGCTCCAGGATTATTACAACAGAGCAGACGAAGACGTCCACGTCTACTGTCCTGTGACGGGACAAGCCTGTGTGGCTCAGAGTGACGACGAGCTGTGGTACAGAGCTCAGGTCATAGGTCAGCGTGTGAAAACATGATTCCATTAACGTTCCCTTCCATGACTCTTCCCAGTAGCCATAATGTGTGTGTGTGTGTGTGTGTGTGTGCAGGTTTTGTGGCTGACAGGATGGTGGAGGTTCTCTACGTGGATGTTGGTAACAGGAAGGTTCTGTCAGTGTGTGAGCTCAGGAAGATGAAGGAGGACTTCTTTGTGTTACCTGTCATGGTGAGGTGCTTTGTGAGATTCATGTGTCTGACATGTTTCACAGGAATGTGCTGCTGAGGAATGCAGGTTAACGTCTCCTCTGACCTCCAGGCCATCTGCTGCTTCCTGTCAGCTGTGCTTCCTCTGGATGGAGAAGTCTGGACTGAAGCCTGCACCAGAAGGTTCATCAGCCTGGCTCACCAGCAGCTGGTCACCATTATAGTGACAGGTGTGTGTGTGTGTGTGTGTGTGTGTGTGTGTGTGTGTGTGTGTGTGTGTGTGCGTGTGTGTGTGTGAGAGACTTTGTCTGAAATTATTTTTATCAGAGCGACTCATAGAAATCTTCAAGCTTTTGGGTGTTTAAAAAAAAAACCCAATTCTAATTTTCTCACCTAAAAATCTCACAGATAATTCCTTGTGTCTAACTTTCTTTACTTAACTTAACTTACTTTACTTACCTAACGCTGCCCGAGCGGTTTCTGAGTTCTTCCTCTGCACACGAGGTTCTCACAGTGATCACGCTTGCATCCTTACACACATGAACTTCCGTGTTGCTCCATGTGTCAAAGCAACATGGCTGACCTGAAGTTATGAGCAGAGGCTTGGCTTACAGGGAAGTCTGTACTTTTGTGACTAGTGTATATATTTAAACTTTAATCAATCTGATTAATGCTTTGTTTTCTGTGTAGACAAAGTGCCAACAGCAAAGCCTCTGCCCGTCCAGCTGCTCCACAGCGACACCAGCAGGCCACCAGCAGACATAGCAGAGCTGCTGGTGAAAGAGGGGCTGGCCTCCTACAGGAAGGAGCGGTGAGCGTGGATGGGCCTCCTACAGGAAGGAGTGGCGGTGGTGGTGGGGAGTCAACATCTGTCAACATCTGTCAACGTCCTGCACTGTCACAGCTTGTCCCCTCCTCCCCTGCAGGTGCATTTCCTCAGACATCTTCCCCTTGCAGGTGGAGGATGGTTCTGCGATGTGGGATGCTCCGCTGAGCGCCTCAGCCGGTGTTAACCCTTTGCTCCCACAAACCAGCCGAGGTGAGAAAGAGGAGTTTCAGCTTCAGCTCCCCGCCTGCCTGAAGGACCTGAAGGTCAGAGTCTGCCACGTCAACTCACCTGGCAGCTTCTACGTCCGTCTGAGCCGGAACGACTCGCAGCTCAAACGGTATGATCGGTCATCCCGTGTTCACTGTCTGAATGGAATCTGGTGGAGGAAGAGTCGAGTTGCTTTCTGGGACATCTGAGTCGAGATCAGGATCAGCCTGGAGTATCAAGCATTGAGCCTCAGCCTCATTCGGCAGTTTGCCTCATCCATCATTCCTGTTAGTCTGAAGTTGGAAGCTTCAACCTTTGTACGAGTGAGGTCAGGGGTCAGCTGATGATAACAGCTCAGTGAAGGAGTTACCATAGTAACCTAGTACCTAGTAGAGATGTAACTTCTTCTCTCATTCAATTCAACTCAAACCAAACACGTCATGCTTCTGGACACATCTGTCTCCTCCAACCAGGACATCAGATAGAGACCTCATGTCCTACGTAACCATGGAGACACAGTCTGTTTATGTTGCAGCTTTATGAGTTTCTTAATTGACTTTTTTGATATTTGTTGTTTCTAGATTAGCATTCTTGTAAATTTGTTTCAATTTGCAACTTCATGTTTTTGAAGAAGCAGCTGAAGTGAAAGTGAAAGTTTCTTCTGTTATTGTTTGTAATCGTGTGTTAAAATGTAAAACACATCATGCTTGTAGCTGAAGTGAATATCTGTGCTGTTCTCCCTGTTAATCACACACACACACACACACACACACACCCATTGAGCTCTTGGTTTGTGTGTGTGTGTGTGTGTTTTCAGGCTATGTGAGCTCTTGAAGCAGCAGTATGAGGGTTCAGAGCCTCGGTCCGAGTCCTGGAGCTCGGACCGGTTCTGTGCTGCTCACGTTAATGGACTCTGGGAGAGAGGAAGAATCTGCAGCATTGCCGTGGACGACACAGCAGAGGTAGACACACACACACACCTGAACAACACAAACATCATACAAGCTACACAAATGTAACACACATCATTGTTTTGTTTCTTTACACACACTTTGTCTAACTCACAGGTTTTTTGCTGTGACTATGGCAACAAGATGAAGCTTCACATCAGTGAGCTGCGGCCTCTGCAGCCATCATTGGTCGGCTCTCTGACACTGGAGTGTTTGCTGACTGGCATCAGGTTTTACACATACACACACATACTCTCTCTCTCTCTCACACACACACACACACACACACATAAGGGTGAACACACATATTTGAACCTGTAATTGGTTCAGGGTGTGCTAGCATTGGCTCGTCACACCATCTGTCTGTCCATTATCTCATGCTCAATGCTTCACACTCAGACCAACCACATGAGTAATAAGCAGGTGTGTGACCTGTAAGCTAACAACAAGACATGCTAGCTTCCAGCGTACACACTCAGTTGACATCTATGCTTTTGGTGTTTTATGTGGAGAGTTGAGAGTTTGAACAACAGTCACATAAGTAACAAAGTTACACAGCTTTAGATCTTTTGACCAGGCGACCACATGACCACACCTGTAAAGTGTGAAAGGTTGAAAGGTTGATCTGATATCAAAGGTTCAAACTCAAAGAGTGTATCCATATTTCCTACAGGTAATACTCTTTATTACTTTAGTGTTGTTTACATGAATAACTGCAGTGATGATGGACGATGATGACATGAAGCTGCGTTGTCTCTGTCAGACCAGCAGGGGGAGCAGCCAGCTGGACGGCCACAGCCTGTGACTTCACTTCCTACTCCCTGACCGGAGCCGAGGCCACCATGACCGCCGAGGTCTGACTCGTCCTCATCCTCATCTTTAACCCCCTGCGCTCCCACCAGTGCCTCTGATTGGTCGAACTCTCTTCTTCTTTGGTTGTGCAGGAGTTAACAGCCGAGCGTCCATTTCCAGTTTCTCTTTCCTGCTTGAACAGCGTCGGTCAGCTGGTCAGCGTTGCAGACATCCTGACAAATGAAGGCCTCGCCCTGCGACACACCAAGCCACGGTGTGTGTGTGTGTGTGTGTGTGTAGGAAAGGATTGCTGGGACTGGATAATATCTGACTGAGTCTGAATAAAGGACTGAGTCTTTCCTTCCTGCCTTTCTTTGGGGAATGTTGAGTTTCTTTAAATGCTCAATGTGACCCTAAGTGCCCTTTGACCTTTGTTGTTTGGGTGTACATGTTTATGTGATCTAAATAAAGTGGAATTGAATTGGACCTCTGATGTGATGATACAGAGAAACCGCAACATGTAAATATTTTTATTGATAACTTAGGGTTGACCTTTAACCCCGCAAACTAAAGGTTGTTTTAAGTGTGCGTGTGTGTGTGTGGATGCTTGTTCTTGCAGTGAACTTGATGTTGTGAAACCAGAGCAAGATAACTCACACAGTCCTTCTGATCCTCCACTCCCTCGCTCCCCCGCCACATCCTCTTTGGCTCCAAAACCTGCGCCACGAACCAAGCTGTCTGCGCAGAAGGTCTGTCTCTCACACACACACACGAACACATCCCAAGTTCTCTGCTCAGAAGGTCACACACAAACAGCAAGTGTCTCTCTCTCCTTCCATCTGTTCTTTCTCCCCCCCCCCCTCCCTAGGTGAAGACGGCTCTCTATCGCCACCCTGAGTTTCTGTGTCTGGGCGGTGTTAAGGCTTTGATTTGTGCTGTACGAGACGACGGTGTCATTTTTTGCAGGACACAGGATGCAGGTACACAGCGCTTCAACCTACCACCAATTTTCAGGCCCCTCCATGCAAAGATTGTGTGTGTGTGTGTGTGTGTGTGTGTTTCAGAGCGGCAGCTGCAGCGTCTGCAGGTGCACATCAATCAGACCATGAGCACTTGGCCCACTCCACAGTTATACACCTGGAGTTCTGTGCAGGGCTGCGTTGTGATCGGAGCCGACATGGAGTGGAACAGAGGGGAAATACTGGAGGTGCTGAACGGATACCTGACGGTCAGACACACACACACACTGAACACACGTACACTGAACAAATACACACTCATGTGTGGGGTGGTTGGGTCTTGGGTTGAGGTTCTCTTTTGCCCTTTTGATGAGAGTGACGTTGGCTTCACTGTCATCCATTTGAGACGTTAAAGTGATACTGAGCTACACAAAGATGATCTGATCCCAGATGTGCTGAATGTTTTTGAGTCATTTCAGGCTTAGTGAGAGTTTGGAAATGACTTTAATTATTATTATTATATTTATTATGTCACATCCCAGTAATTCTGACTTTGTACAATGTGTGTGTGTGACAGGTGTGTTATGTAGATCATGGTTGGGTAGAAACCATCCCAGCGGGTCACGTGTATCCCATGATGCTTTGTGATGAGATTCCCCAGCTGTGCATGCCGTGTAAGCTGATTGCCATCTGCCCTGTAAGTTCTTACTGTGTGTGTGTGTGTGTGTATGTGTGTGTGTTCATGTTCATGTTCATCTCTCAGGATGTTGTGGCTTCTGTGTGTGCAGGTCGGAGGTCAGTGGCAGTCTGATGCGGTGGCTCTGCTGAAAGAGATGATGGCACAGCGCAGTGTGCTGCTGCACGTCATGGTAACGTTTCTAAACCAATGGGGTTAGGGTTAGGCCTCCTCCCTCCTCCTCACGCCCACTCTTGATGTCATCACAGTTCTGACTTCAGGCCGTAGAACCTTCTGGTTCTGTGTGAAATCAAAGGATGGGTCAAAGCTAGAATGGCAGACATGTTTATCCAAAGTGACGTACATATGATGAAGGACAGAACAAGAGTAAGAGACAGCAGGGAAAACAGAAAACAGACAAACGGAGAGGCAGAGACTGACAGAGAAGGAGAAGGGGAGCAAGGAGAGAGAGGAGAGAGAGGGAGGGTAGAGACAGAAGGAGAGAGAGAGAGCTTACATTTTTTATCACCTTTGTCTCTTGTTCTTTGGTCTTGTGTGTGTGTTTTTGTCTCTATGTTAGTGGTCATGCATAAGGAACGTGTGTGTGTGTGTGTGTGTGTTTGTTAAAGGAGTTGCCAGCTGATCCACGAGGTTCTGTGACGGCTGACGTCTTCTTGGACGGTTTGAGTCTGGGAGTCATTCTCTGTCACTTCAAACACGCCATCAGGGATGAAAGCCTGACGGCGCCGCAGGTTTTCCAGACTTTTATAGAATATGACATATTTTGAATATTAAAGAAATGATAAAGTAAATGTGTTGGTCATGTTGATGATTGGCAGTCTGTGATTGGTGTGTAGATGTTTTTTGATCAGTAAGAGCAGCGCCCCCTGCTGTCCCACATAGATGGAGACAGTCCTCGGTGATTGACACCATCTTTCCGTCTCTGCAGGGACACTTTGGGACGTCTGGTGTCCTTTTCCTGGACGACTGGGACATTGACACTGAGGTACTTCAGGGCTTCAAATTTAGGATTTTTTTGTAATCAGCTGATCAGTCACTTTGATGACTTGGTGACTCACACTCACTCACTCACTCACTCACTTACTTGCTGTGTGTGTTAATGAAACTTCACACACTTCTAAGCTGTCATGTTATAGATACAAACATGTGTCCACATGTATGATTCTTTGTCTGCTCTCTGTGAAGACTCATAATCTCTTGGTCCAGGGCCTGCAGGAGCCAGAGGGGCGCATACTGGGGCCCTTCATTGGCCCCAGCTTACCTCTGGTGGGAGACCAGTTTGAAGTCAAGGTCAAGCACCTTTTGACCCCTAACAAGGTAAAAAGCACTGAAACGAGCAGGATTTTATTTCATTTTTGAGTGTACCTTCATAATCAATGTCAATGATAAATCTTTGGTGCTTCCCCTGATTGGATAATTATATCTCACTGTGATTGGTCATAATAAATCAAGAATAAGTACATGTTTTGTTTGCTGCAGTTGTTCCTGTGGCCTTTAGAGGGCAGCACTGACGAGTGTGTGGATGCACAAAGTCTGGATGAAGCTCTAGACAACATGGATGTAGAAGCCCTCCTGCCTCCACACAGCTTCCCTCCGGGTAAAACATTGCAGGTTTTAGAGTTGTGACAGGTGTGAGGCGCTCTCTTTCCACTGGAAATGTTTCTTTAGAGGGGCCGTGGGCGAACACAGGCTGAGGAAGGTAGATGCCAACTCGCTCATTTTCTCGCTCATTCTCTTGACCCCTGACAAAGGTGGAGCTTCTCTCTGAAAGTGACAATAAAGTGACTTTGGGAATTGTGCTGGTCAAACAGACAGACACACACACACACACACCTGTTTGTTTTCACTCCCTTCACCCCACTCTACCCTTTACCCCTAACCCTGCTCAAGTAACACAGTGCGACAACATGTGACCACGTGTGCCATACGGTCATTTTGACTTGTTTGTGTGAACGCAAAGCACCTGTGTTGTCAGGTGGTCCGTGTCTGGCAGAGTACTGTGATGGGGCGTTCTACCGTGCCAAGCTGATCAACTTCACAAGCCTGGAACCCATCACCATGATGGTCCAACATGTGGACTTTGGCTCCTATGACACGCTGCCCCCCAGCAAGTATGACGCGCACACGCCAACGTGTTTGTCCACATTTGTACACAAATCTAGGGTTAATATTTTGCCATCAGCAGTGATGAGTCTTTATTCTCTTCAGTAATTCCTAACTGTGATGGTTTGGTGTTGTCATCCTGCCAGGCTGCGTCAGATGCCTGTGGAGTTGATGCGTTTTCCTGTGCAGGCGCTGAAGGTGCATGTTCGAGGCTTCAAGCCTCCCAGAGTCAACCAGCAGGGCGCCGTGCTGCCGTACAGCCCGAGCTGGAGCCTGAATGCCCTACAGGAAATGGTCCAGCTGCTGCACGGACGCGTCTCTGCTTTAGTCTTGGTAAGAGACACAAAGAACAAGACAAGTCCAGACGCTTAGCGAGACACGTTCAAGTTTGCATCCTTCTTTCACGTCAGGATTGCGAACCACAGCTGGCCGTGCTGTTGTTCGACGAAGAGCACCATCTGATCCATCTGCCTCTGGTGAGCAGCGGCCTGGCTGAGCTGGACTGAGGTTCATAAACGTTTCAAAGTTACTCAGGAGCAGTTAGATATTGCTCAGTTTGTGATAAGTTTATTTCTACCTTAACTAAAAGGAATCTAATAAATAAATAATTTGCAGCATTGAAAGTGAAATCAATCCTTTGATGATATATATGTGTATATCATTTTTTTTTTTGTTACATATTTCTATTGAAGAACAATGAGCCTGTGTTTTGTTACACTTTTTTTCAGATTTCACATTTTCATCTCTGTAGTTCTGGTGACATTAATGTGAGATGACACTACATCATCTGTAGCATTACAGTACATTTGCTGGATGACATGATGTTCCATTGAAGCGTCTGTTAATTGATGTCAGGTGACCTAAAAAGGAGCACTTCCTCCTCCCCAACCACAGAGAGGAAGTCCAGCCCATCATTCAGACTTTGGAAAACAAAGGAAGGAATACAGTCACACATCAAAGAAAATGATAATGTATAGCATTTATTAAACCAGCCTTTAGTCCGGCAGAACCTGTAGATCTGTAAAGATTTGGACATTTATGACAAAGTCATCTATTGGAGAATTGAAGATTTGGATTTCTATGCAACTTACTACCTAGTAAGGCTGGTCTGTATCAAAGTGACTGGAACTCTAAGGGACCTACTGTAGTGGGGGATAACCATACCATTGCCGCTCGTATGATTTCTCTTCACTCTGCTCTCATGACTGTATCTTATACAGCACGGTATCCTAACAGGTCAGCCATATCTTACACAATGTTGAGGTTGTTGAGCTGTGACCTGGCATGGTAATAGAATGAAATCTTAGCATTCCTTGTGTGAGAGCACACCTGGGGTCAGGGTGGAAGGTAAGTCTGTACAGCCGGAGTGTGGGACCTCAACCTGGCTGGGAAAAAAGTGTGGAGAATAACTGTCCTCCATCATTGAAATGTATCTGAAAGTCTTGAACCCAACAATGTGCAGTGCAGAGTATCAAGGACGCTGTCTAGGACTCCACAGAGGTTGAAACCTGGGAATCCCCATCAGTCTGCGAGAAGTGAAGAAGCCTTTCAGATGAGAGGTGAAATGTCTTCCAGCCTCTACCGGCAGGTCCAGTTACCTCAGATGAAGTTTCCTTGGATACCAGGACCTGGATGACTGGGAACCTTCAGACATGGTGCTGTAATAGTCTGTCATGCTTCATATGACAGTATTCCATTTGCATTTTATAGGGTACAGTAGACATACCTACTGTACATACAGTGTATGCATATGTGTGTGTGTTATGCGTGTAAATATACTGTCTATATGTTACATGAAACGTGCAGCCGTATTTTCAGTCATTGTCGACATTGAGATCGGCAAAAAAGTTGTGAAGACCCTGCCTCCATTTCCATCCTATCTGTGTGAAGCGGAGTTTTGTGCGGTCACAGCGAGCAAAACAAAGTGACGACGTAGTATTGTGTCCCATTAACCCTTGATTGGACCGGCTCGGTTCAGAGAGACGCGCTCAGGGCTCCCACTCATTCAGCGTAACTGATTTGTATTTTTCCAGCACTTTCTATTTGTTTGTCTGCCAGTCGTATCATTTAGTTTGATCCTATTTCTCCCCCCACGCCTTGAATGGGGGACCGTGATAATCCTGTCTTCTATGTTACCGGTCCATGGAGCAAAGGGTGAGGGAGCGCTGATCCAAAGCAATGGGATATGTGAACAGCTGCAGCCAATCAGAGGACACCTGGGGGAGGGACAAAAGAAAAGAGTCGTGGCGCGGATCTTGAGCGACAGGTGAGAGCCGTGTGGAGTCAAGCTGCATCGGTGACTGAAGGCTCGTTTTCCAGTCGTCTCCAGCTCCACTCTGCGTGTTATTGTCCTCCGATTGTGATGTGTTTTGTTTGTTTGTTAGTTGTGAGTTCGTAGTGTTCGCGTCGGAAGGGCCAGTCAGCGGTAACCCGGCACAGCGCAGCAGGGTTTTTAAATCCGGACTTTTGCGTGGTGTAACTGATGACGTGTGCGTATTGAATGCGAGTTTGTTGGTGTTTTGGACTTGGCATCGGAGTGTCACAGCTCGTCTGCTCCATCCGTCATGTTACTGCACATATGTGAGTGGTTGAGTGTTTGCTAACGTGTTTATCCTCTCCCGGTTCGCGTCCCCCAATGGACCCAGTAGTTCGAGTTTCCTTCGGTGCCCCTGAGCAAGGCCAGTCGAACCCCATTTAAGTGCACCCCCCATCAGTGTTGACGGGTGGTTTTGGTAAATGTGTTTGTATGATAAGCGCACAACTAGATAAGAGCCAGATTTTGAATTCTTTATGGCATGAGGTTTTCCATTTGCATTTTTGTTTGTCAGTTGATGTGGAGCTTGTGATGTTGAGCACTGAGTGTTTGCAGTGATTTGTGATGAATGAGTGTATGTTTGGTGATTGAAATTGCGCTGTTTGCCTATTTTCCCTTGATTTAGTCTCAAGGAATGAATATATACTAAAGTGATGTAAATAATATATGGTATTAAATCCAGCATAAATGTGTGATGAGTTGTCTTTCTTAATTAGTCTAGGTCAGATGCGTTGTGTGTATCCTTTATCATTCAGAATGTGTTGTGCTTTTGGTGAGTTGTTTGTAAATGCGGTCCATAATGAATGTGATTGTCAGTGTTGTTTCCATTGTATTCCACATGTTGCATATAACCTATGGTGAAGTATTGTAGGTTAAGTCCCCTGTAAATGTTATTTGTGTGCTGTTTGACACGTTTGTGTTTAGGGTTAGTTGGTATGTTGTTTTTCCCTGTGGGCACGTTTGCATTGTATTGATGTCCATTTAAATTTGGCATTTATTTGGTTTACACTGTGCCTGTGAGTGAAGTAGTTATTTCCTGAGACATCCAGGTGCTTAATAGTGATTGTTTGTAATATAATGTTTTGTCAGTTGTGGTGTATTGTGTGTTTTGAGTGGTGTCGTAGTTGTGATGCTACTGTGCAATGTTTTATGAAGTACCCTTTTATGTCCACAGGGGGTCAGTATTTGTTTCCTTATGGGTTCCTTCAAAATGGATGAAGTCCAATAGTTTTTGTATGTGAATTTTTGAATGTACTTTTGGATAAAGATATTAAACAGAAAGAATTGTAATGGATGTAATTTAGTGAAATAGTTGTTACATGAGCATGTAGAATGTGTAGTGGTGCAGGCTGCTTAAGTTTGTTTGTATGTTGAATGTAATTTCCTGAGCCATACGGGCAAAAGAATCCCTGTTCATCCTTTGTATGAGTTGATGGTAAACCCTGTGCAGGTTCCATAAGCGGTGTTGAGTGCATGAACAGGCTGTTTGTCCAGTGAGTATGAATGCAGAGTGTTAGTGTTGATGATGTGTGTGTGTGTTAAATATGAGATGTAAGTGCAACATATGTGTATATATAGATATATCTGATACTCTAAGTGTGTTGTCTTTGTGCTCATCCATCCAAATGTGTATTGTGTATACTCTTTCCTTTGTGTGTATTGTTTCTTGTATTGTGTGCTGTGTGTACTGATCTTGCAGTTCTCGTCTGTACTGTGCGACTGTGGTGACTGAATGTCTCATCTGTGAGATAATAAAGATGTTATTGTATGGTAACATGAGCGTTTTCCCCTTCCAACCCAATTGACAGCTGTGCAGAGGCCACGTGTGTTGTATGAACCCCTTGGCGTGATCTCCAGAACCCTAAGTGAGTGGGCTGCAGCTCTCCGTGCTGGGCTAACCCTAACCCTAATTTGAGTGATCCTTGTCACTCACCCTTGTCACCCTAACCCTGTCCTGATGTCGACATGATTAGTAAGAGTTGTTGACATGGCTGATTGTCCACCCAAAGCAGCTGAAGAAGCCTCTTTTGTGTGAAGATTTGTAAAAGTGTTGCTATCCAACACTCCCATTTAGCATGCAAAACATGTGAAATTGCTCAACATGAGCTTGTTGTTTTGTGTCAAGCTCACAGTAATACATTGACAGGATATTAATCTTCACAAAAAAAACAAACAAACAATGTTACTACTCATTTGAGTATTTTATTGAAACTGTACCTTTTATATTTGCCATTTGTGTCTGGCCAGCATTTTTCTTCCCGTCAGTCATTGTGTTGTGACGTTGGTGAGATGATTGGTGAAAAAAACAAGCATGTCACTATCAGCTTTTCCACTCCACATTCAAGCAATACCTTTATGGATAAAGTAATTTTTGTCAAATGATCATTTGTAGCCTTCATAAATGTTTGTGTTTATTTGTTGAGCTTGTATTGAAATGATGTATGAAAGTTACTGTTAGGGCTGCGGCAGCTAAAGAGTATGAGTTCTCCCCAATCCCCACCCTAAACTGAAATTTAAGTTGAGTGATGTTGTAAAAAGTCCAGCTGGCCATGATATTGTGGTGCATAACCCCTCCATTCCAGAACTGCGTAAACGCGGGGAGGTAAAAACCCCCTCCCCGCGGTTCCCCCCCGAGACTGTTGGGGGGGATGGAACTGGCCGTCCTCGGGCACTGCAGGGGTACCCCTGGCTTGGCCTTTGGACAGCCTCATCCCACCCTCCTCAACACAACGTGCCATCAGGGAAGAGCAGTTTGACGTTCTCAATTTGAGGCTAAAAGCCTTGGCTGAAGTCCCATCTGTGTGGTTGTGAGGCAGCAGATGAAGTCAACCAGCTACAATGCAGTTAGCTGAAAGAGTAAAGCTGCCCTCTTCCAACCAGAAGGTTGCAGGTTCAAACCTTGTCTCAGGGTTAGGTAAGGTAAAATAAGTGCTTTTGCGTGTACCAGACACTTGTGAACTGGCACACGTGTCCAGAACAGAACTGTTCGATACTCTACTCTTTATGATTACCATAAATTTGAAGTCATTTCATTGAATTATGGGTCTTTTATCGAATTTTATAACAGGGTTAGAGTTAGGGTTAGGGTTAGGGTTAGCTAACCTAACCCTAACTCTGAAACGATTGGTCTGCCTGGAGGTATACGGTGAGGTAAGCTCCATTTAGCCGGGTCTTTGTGGATCTTTGGTAACAAATAGAACCGTCTGGGTCTCGGTTCTGAGTCGCCGATGAGATAAGCTCTGCTTGGCGTTGATAAATTTCTTTTCATAAAGTTTTTGGATAATTTTGATCATCAGAGGGATGGTTTCTATGTAGATGGGATTATTTAATTTTAGATAATAATTTTTATCATTCAGTTGTCTATAGCCCTCCCACAAATATTGCTGTCTATCCAGAATAACAACTACACTGCCCTTATCTGCAGGTTTGAGAACTATCTGTTTGTTATTCTGGAGCTCCAATAAGGCCTCTCTTTCTCCCTCAGTGATGTTAGGGGATTCAGAGCGTGAGACAAAATGTCTGCTAAAGGCCTTGGTGTCCTTCTCTATCAGTGACACCACATCCGGGGACAGTGCCGCCTTGGGGGGTGTCCAGCTGGATTTTTTAATAAATGGGAGGGGAGGAGAGGTTTTATCATTTTCAAAATAGGAGGTAAGTTTTATTCTCCTATGATAATTTTGTAGATCCCATCTACCTTGTAACTTTTGTTTTTTGTTATCCAATTTCAGAACTGGGATGAATGTGAGGCCTTTGCTCAGTAGGCTAAGCTGATCAGAGGTAAGTACTATGTCCTCACTCAGATTCATCACATTTCTTATCCCCTCCTGTGTAGGCAGGCTTGTGGGGATGTCTAATTTAAACAGCTGCACCAGTGCTTCAGCATTTCTGTTGCTGTTTCCTTGGTCCAGTGTATTTTGTCCTTGATCTCAGTGTCAAATTTGGATCTAGGTAATGCAGGTAAGTATTTCAGATTTTTGATTATGTGTGTGTTTAAGTGAGTTAACTGTTCCTTTTCTCTAGCAGGGAGTGCCGCAGAGAAGTTGATCTCTGGGACCCAGATCTCTGCATTGGGAAATTTGCTTTTTGTAGCTCTCAGAGCTGCCTGCATTTCTTTGATTGGCGTTATCGCCGTCGCTTGTGAGCTATGATTTATGCCAAATGATAAGATCACCTTGGTTACTGGTGATGAGACTGTTGCCTTAGAGACAATGCTTTCCGCATGCCTGAATGTAGCGCCTGGATAGGCATCTATTTGGTGGTTGTCATTTTTGAAAGAGGATATCCTGGCTAAGTTGGAATCACCTATGAGAAGCCACTTTCTACTCACCGACAGGGCCCAGTCTGCGGTCTTCCTATTAGTTTTGATGTGGCGTGTGGGTTTCCGTGCGGTCACATCCTCAGCAGGCTCAGCGGTTGTCTCACGGGCAAGAGTCTCATCCAGAAGAGACTGTGTGGTTCTCACTAGACTCTTTTTTCTGGTGGTTCTCTTCTCTGGAGTGACCAAGGTAGGTGTAATTTCCTCTCTGGTTGGAGAGGAAGAGGGGGTGGGGGTGGGGGTCACGACATCCTCTTCGTCTCCCCTTAATGGGAGACCTGTTGTCTCCTCCATATCCTCAGCCTGGGTTTCCGGCACCTGAAGGTCTGGGGTCTGAGTAGGGGTGAGAGGGGAAGGGGAGATGGGAGACGACAGCTTCATCCACCGCAAACTTAGACACGCATTCACACACTCACAATCCATCCACCCACCCCCCTCTCCGGCAATATAAACTCGTCTCGGCGTTCCGGAGAAACAAGAACCTAAAAGACCTATTTGTTTCTTTGGAACTCCGGGCGGCCCCTGAAACAGCGGCTCCTCCCCAAACAAGTGGATTCAGGAGGGTCGATCATGTGTTGGGGGGAGGAGTGTGTTTTATACTGGATCCTTTTAACATCACAACCAAAAACATCGTTTACTGCATTGAATGCAAACATTGTTTTAAAAGATATGTGGGGGAAACAAAGAATGCACTTTTTATCAGAATAAAGCAACATAAGAACAACATTTTACACAATAATAAAGACACTCCCCTAGTGCACCACTTTTAAACTCACGGCATCCAGTTTTTAACTTTCTTTGGCCTGGAGAGCAGCATCCTGTGGAGCGACGGCACACGCAAGAGAAGAGAGAGAGTGTGGATCAGGAGGCTGAGAACAAAGATGCCAGCCGGTTTTAACGTCATTTAATTATTTATATTTTATTGACGTTATTTATATTTTAGCCGGTTTTAACCTTATTTAAGTATTTATACATTCTTTTACGTTGGGTTTTAGTCGTTGACGATGTTTTATGTTTTTATCCCCTCCTCTTAATCTCCTTTTATTCCACAGTTTTATTCCATCTTTTAGACGCTGCTCTCCAGTGCTATTGGTTTTATTTCTTTGTTGTTTTACTCCCTCTGACATGACCTTCCTGATCCACAGATGGAGCCAGCTTTTATCCACCTGTTTTTAGTCACTTTTAACAGCCAAATAACAGTGACATCATCTTTCCAGATGCCTAGATTCAGCAACCTCTTAAAGCATTTTACAAGTCTTGTGGACAGCTCCTGCCGCCGTGGCCCAGTGGAAAGCTCCGTGAGCTGGCGCGCGATCGGGCCAGGTTCAAACCCCGCTCGGGGATGAAAATCTAAGTCACTGGCCGACCGCGATGACGGGGCCCCCTGGAAGAAAAGAGGGGGAGCCCGGGTTCTTTTACTATTCTGTTTTTCATTTTATCGGGCGTGAAATGGTGTCTCTCAATCGTTTTTCCATATGTATTTATTTTTTTAAACATCTTACTTATTTATTATTTCTGTAACCCTGAGGAGACACAGAACACCTTAAATCACCCCCTCCTCTTTTAAGACAATAATAATGGCACCTTATTTATGTATGTATAATTTATTAGCATGTTTTATTACTCCTTATTTATTTACTTATTTATTTATCAATTATTCTTATTTTATTCATAGGGTTAGGGTTTATTCTTATAGGGAGGGTTTTAGGACTTTTTTCTGATGAAACAGTGGGAGGGGAGGGGGAACACGACTCACGACGGCGGGGAGGGATGGTGGCACCTTTCAGCCTCCAGGCAGCACTTATTTCACCTGTCTGTGTTTTTATACTCCTTATATTTAGCCGTTTCTTTATAATATTTATTTCTTATATTTTACCATTATGTATTTTAATATGTGTTTTATTTTATTTTCTTACAGCATGAAGCACTTTATTGCACAGACAGGACAGCACTTTTGCTTGGAGACAGGGTCCACCACCCACTCATCTCAGGTTCGGACTACTCCAACTTTTACCACCGATTTTAACTAATTTATCCTAACTCTCTTATCATTTTACAATTGCTATTTTTATGTTATTATCTCTTTTATATTTATTAATTACCTCTATAAATATGTGTGTGTGTATATACTTCTAACTATGTTATTTATTTATTTATGTATTTATTTATTTTTTATTATCTCACCATCATTATTTAATTTACTTGTATATACATAAGTATTTATTTATGCCATTCATTATTATACTTTTACCTGTCACTTTGGTTTGAACCCGGGCTCTCACTAGGAAGGGAGCGGTACTTTTACAGAATCTAGCTCTATTTTAGTAGACCACCGTGTGCCAGTGCTACACAAACGTCTTGCACGTACAACAGCAATCACATCACCATATCTAACCCTAACCCTAACTCTAACCCTAACCCTAACCCTAACTCTAACCCTTGACCCTAACCTAACCCTAACCCTAACCCTAACCGTGTGCCAGTGCTACACAAACGTCTTGCACGTACAACAGCAATCACATCACCATATCTAACCCTAACCCTAACTCTAACCCTAACCCTAACCCTAACTCTAACCCTTGACCCTAACCTAACCCTAACCCTAACCGTGTGCCAGTGCTACACAAACGTCTTGCACGTACAACAGCAATCACATCACCATATCTAACCCTAACCCTAACCCTAACCCTAACTCTAACCCTTGACCCTAACCTAACCCTAACCCTAACCCTAACCGTGTGCCAGTGCTACACAAACGTCTTGCACGTACAACAGCAATCACATCACCATATCTAACCCTAACCCTAACTCTAGGGTTAGGGTTAGGGTTAGGGTTAGAGGGTTAGGGTTAGGGTTAGGGTTAGGGTTAGGGTTAGGGTTAGAGTTAGGGTTAGGTTGAGTGGTGTGAATGCTTATGGGCGTACAAGACGTTTGTGCAGCACTGGCACAAGGTGGTCTACTAAAATAGAGCTGGATTCCGTAAAATTACTGCTCCCGCCCTAGTGAGAGCCCGGGTTCAAAGCAAAGTGACAGGTAAAAACAGAATAATAAATGGCATAAATAAATACCTATGTGTAATATAAATAAATTAAATAATGAAATATAGTATAAAATAAATAAATATATACATAAATAACATAGTTAAAAGAATGTATGTGTATGTACACACACACATCCACATGCATATATAAAAAAAATGAATAAATAGGGTTAGGGTTAGGGTTAGGGTTAGGGTTAGAGTTAGGTTTGGGTCAAGGGGGGCATGGGTCACCCACTGTCAAAGCGGGTTCCCCAGCCGGTGCACTCGCCATCGCACGTCCTTGTTTCAGCCACACCGACCACCATTTGCATCAAAAATTCGGCCTTTCAGACCGTACATGTATAGTTGGGGTTAGCGTGTTTCCACACTGAGGTTAAGGTTAGGGTTAGGTTATGGTAAGGGTTAGGGGAGAGGTCACAGGGTGAAAAGCCCTTCAAAAAATTAGCCTAGTTAGGCATAAGTACTGTTACTAATACAGTTTTAGGGTTAGGGTTAGGGTTAGGGTTAGGGTTAGGGTTAGGGTTAGGGTTAGGGTTAGGGTTAGGGTTAGGGTTTAGGGTTAGGGTTAGGGTTAGGGTTAGAGTTAGGGTTAGGGTTAGGGTTAGGGTTAGGGTTAGGGTTAGGGTTAGGGTTAGAGGGTTAGGGTTAGGGTTAGGGTTAGGGTTAGGGTTAGGGTTAGGGTTAGGGTTAGGGTTAGAGTTAGGGTTAGGGTTAGGGTTAGGGTTAGGGTTAGAGTTAGGGTTAGGGTTTAGGGTTAGAGTTAGGGTTAGGGTTAGGGTTAGATAATATTGATGTGAATGCTATTGCACGTGTAAAACGCTTGTATAGCACTGGCACACGGTGGTCTACTAAAATAGAGCTAGATTCTGTAAAAGTACCGCTCCCTTCCTAGTGAGAGCCCGGGTTCAAACCAAAGTGACAGATAAAAGTATAATAATAAATGGCATAAATAAATACCCATGTATATACAAGTAAAAATAAAATAATAATGGTAAGATAGATAAGAGATAGATAGAATAATAAATAATTAATGAATAAATAGATAAATAACATAGTAAAAAGTATATACACACACACACACACACATATATATAATGACATAAAAACATGCAATTGTAAAATGATAAAGGAGTTAGGATAAATTAGTTAAAATCGGCGGTAAAAGTCGGAGTAGTCCGAACCTGAGGCTGAGTGGGTGGTGGACCCTGTCTCCAAGCAAAAGTGCTGTCCTGTCTGTGCAATAAAGTGCTTCATGCAGTAAGGAAATAAAATAAAATAAAACACATATTGAAATACATAATGATAAAATATAAGAAATAAATATTGTAAAGAAACGGTTAAATATAAGGAATATAAAAACACAGACAGGTGAAATAAGTGCTGCCTGGAGGTTGAGAGGTGCCACCATCCCTCCCCGCCGTTGTGGGTCGTGTTCCCCCTCCCCTCCCACTGTTTCAATAAAAAGAATCCTAAAACCCTCCCAATAAGAATAAATAAGATAAAATAAGGTGAATTAATAAATAAATAAGTACATAAATAAGGAGTAAGAAAACATGCTGATAAATTATACATACATAAATAAGGTGCCATTATTATTTTCTTAAAAGAAAGACAGAGTAGTAAAAGGACATAAAATGAACCCGGGCTCCCTCCCTTTTCTTCCGGGGGGCCCCGTCATGCGCGCGGTCGGCCAGTGGCTTAGATTTGTTATTTTGTGTTCATCCCCGGGCGGGGTTTGAACCTGTGTCGACCGCGCATTAGCTCTGGGAGCTTTCCACTGGGCCACGGCGGCCGGAGCTATCCATGGTACTTAAAAAATGCCTTATAAGGTTTTGTGAATCCAGGCATCTAAAAGCTGTTAAAAGGGAATAAAAGGGAATAAAACTGGTGGATAAAAGCTGGCTCCATCTGTGGATCAGGAAGGTCATGTCAGAGGGAGTAAAACAACAAAGAAATAAAACTAATAGCACTGGAGAGCAGCATCTAAAAGATGGAATAAAACTGTGGAATAAAAAAGAGATTGAGAGGAGGTAAAAAGAACATAAAACATCGTAAACGACTAAAACCCAACGTAAAAGAATGTATAAATACTTAAATAAGGTTAAAACCGGCTAAAATATAAATAACGTAAATAAAATATAAATAATTAAATGACGTTAAAACCGGCTGGCATCTTTGTTCTCAGCCTCCTGATCCACACTCTCTCTCTTCGTTTGCGTGTGCCGTCGCTCCACAGAATGCTGCTCTCCAGGCCAAAGAAAGTTAAAAACTGGATTCCGTGAGTATAAAAGTGGTGCACTAGGGGGGTGTCTTTGTTATTGTGTAAAATGTTACTCTTATGTTGTTTTATTCTAATAAAAAGTGCGTTCTTCGTTTCCCCCACATATCTTTTAAAACAATGTCTGCATTCGATGCAATAAACAATGTTTTTTGTTGTGACGTTAAAAGGATCCAGTATAAAACACACTCCTCCCCCCAACACATGATCGACCCTCCTGAATCCACTTGTTTGGGGAGGAGCCGCTGCTTCAGGGGCCGCCCGGAGTCCCGAAGAAACAAGTAGATCTTTAAGGTTCTTGTTTCTCCGGAACGCCGAGACGAGTTTATATTGCCGGAGAGGGGGGTGGGTGGATTGTGAGTGTGTGAATGCGTGTCTAAGTTTGCGGTGAATGTTAATGTTGCATGCCGAATAAGTGGTAATGATGGGGATGATCCGGACGGCATCCCCGGGGTCCGGGCTCGGTAGGGGGTGGGGGGCCGGTGGGGGTGGGTTAAGGTTAGGGTTAGGGGAGGGAAAGAGGTTAAGGTTAGGGTCGTGTGGAGGGCTCAGGATAGGAAGTGGAGTGGGTGGTGTCGACGGAGGGGAGTGAGTGGAGGGGGTTTGGGCCGAGTCCCTCGCCGTGAGGTACCGGAGAGTGTCGGATTTAATTTGACGGAGGAGTCGTTTTGAATAGTGACGACACCTTAGTGCCTGGAACAGAACTGATGTGGCGTGATGGAAATGTTCTATGTGGGTGCATAATCTATAAAATCGTATCAGTTGTGATTTAATTAAGCCGGTGAATGTGTGTTTTGGGTGAAAGCTGTGTTTGTGAAGGAGACTATGTGTATCTGTGTCTTTAAAGTATACTTTGGTGTGGATGATCTTCGTGTTGTCGTTCTGTTCCAGGCAAAAAAGTGTCGTGTCCAGGAAGTTAACGGTGAGGGGGTCTGAGGTGTGTTTTATGGAGATGTTGGGGTGGTGAGTATTGGCCTGGTGGATGAAATCGGCGAAGGACTCGGGCCCGTGGTCCCAGATCCCGAAGATGTCGTCCAGATATCTGAGGTACAGGCGGGGGCGGAGGCTGCAGCTCGACAGGAGAGTCCGTTCCCACTCCGCCAGATATAAGTTTGCGTAGGAGGGGGCGAACCTTTTTCCCATGGCCGTGCCGGACACCTGCAGGAAACGTCGGTCCCCAAAAACGAAATCGTTCCGGGAGAGACCGAGCTCCAGCAGGGCCAGCACGGCCTCATCATGGCGGAGCGGGTCAGGGTGTCTCCCGAAGGCTTGACGGACAGCCTCCAGCCCCCGCACTGCATCGATGTTTGTGTATAGTGCATCTATGTCAATTGTAAATAAAAATGAGTGTTGAGGCATGACTATGTGTTTGACTTTACTTATGAAGTGATATGTGTCCTGTATGTAACTATCATGTGTGAGTGAGATGGGTTGCAGGAAGGAGTCTATATATTGCGCAACATTGTAAGATTCACTGCCACAGTCCGAGACGATAGGTCTCCCCGGGGGAACCTCGTGAGGAACAGTCCACTCAGCTGGGTTTTTGTGGATTTTGGGGAGGAGGTAAAACAGACGGTCACGTGGTGTGTCCGGGTGAAGCAGGAAGTTATGCTGTTTCCTGGTGATGAAATTGCCGGCCAACAAGGAGTCCACAACTTCTTTGATCATGTATTTGGTGTGTGTCTGTAGTGAGTGTGTTATAGGAATGTAGTGTTGTGTGTTTTCTAATTGTCTGTGTGCTTCCTGTATGTATTGGGACTTGTCCATGATCACTATGCAGGACCCCTTGTCAGCCGGTTTGATAATGATGTCCGGGTTATTGCTGAGTGATTTTATTGCGGTTTTCTGAGCGGGAGTGAGGTTTGATTTTGGTACTATTTGGCCAAGAGGATGACTATGTAGAATTTGTTTGTTATGTGTAATGAGTTTATTAATTGGTGATGATATCTGTGTCTGTAGCGGCTCCCACTGTGATGGGAGCGTGAATGGTTTGTGTTGGTAGTCATCCTCGTAGTCAAAGTAGTCCATGATTTTTAGCTTCCTGTTAAATCTGTGGACGTCCCGCACGAGATCCCCCCTGTGTCTCGGAACTGCGGCAGGAATGAAGGTTAACCCCTTCAACAGCAGCTCCTCCTCTGGGCCCGAAAGGAGAAAATGTTTTGTTAAGTTTACTATGTTGGTGCGTGGGGCCAGTGGGCCCCGACGCTTCTCCATCAGACCCAGTTTTTTATTTGATGGAGCCAGTACTTAAAAATGCTCTCAGCCGTAGCCCGGGTCCAGTGGATTAAATCGGAGCCCACCCGGAAGCGCAGCCTGCTCAGATCATTGAGGTATTTATAGTGGTGAATGATGAAGTTGTTTAATGTAGTGAGGTTTTCCTGATGGTCGGTGGGCAGAGCATCCGAAAAGTTGATTATGGGGATGTGGACGGAGGCATTGGGGAAGATTTTCTTCGCTGTTCTCCAGAGGCCTTGAAGCTGTTTTATTGCTGTTTTTTGTGGATGTTGTTCCCTGTTGTTAATGCCGGCTGAAATAATGACATATTCTATGTGTGGGTGCGGTTTTAACTTGAGTAAAATTTTGTCTATGTGTATGAATTTAGCGCCCGGAAAACTGTCTATCTGAATGCCTGTATGTACTATGTGTTCGGGGATCAATGAAAGATTGGAATCCCCGATAATGAGTGTTGGATGTGTGATATCTAAGTGCCAGTCAGTGTATTTGCGTGTAGTGTGTATATGTTTGGTAAATCTATGTGGCTGTGTATTACTGGTGAGTGGTGATTGTGGTGGTGATGATGGTTCGGGAGTTGAAGAGGGCTCAGAGTGGGTTGTTTCAGAGATGAAAATAATTTCCTCGTTTGGCCCTCTCATCACTTTCTGCCCTCTCTCCCTTACCGTGATGTGTGGTGGTGGGTTACGTGAGGAGTGAGGGATCGGGTCCCGTGTGGAGGCGCAGGCCCCTGGGATGTCAGGTGAAGAGTCCACAACCACATTATTGAGTTTTGATGTTCGCTTGCGGGGCCAAGTCGGTGGTTGTGGACTCGCATGCAACGTGGTTGCTGCTGTTAAAGTGCATGTTGCCTGCGCCTCTGGTGTGGCTGTGCGTGGTGCAGTGATGAGTGGTGGAAAGGCCTCTGGAGAAACAGCTGCCTCTCGTCCACAGGCTGCTAGGGAATCTATAGGAGGGGAGGCAGTACGGTTAAAAACAAGGGGCGGACTATGGCAAGGCATATTATCAACAGTTAAAACATTTTCCAGGGCACACAAGATGGCCTCCCGTGCCCCTAAAATGGTGGCTGGCTGTAGGCGCCTGCCAAACCGATTTCGGGCCCATTTCTCTGCCGTGCCAAAATCCGCCTCGTTAAAAGAATCCAGCTCCGACAATAAAAGCCCCAGTTGTACATCATAATGTTCGTTTAAAATACGCATGTTTTCCCTCATCCAGGCCATTGTATTACTTCCCACTGCCGCCAGGGTTTCTGCGGTGGGACAGGCCGGTTTTACAAAGTTTGTTAGTTTGACTGCCTTCCTGTACATCCCTGGGGGAAAGCTGTTGTTAAAAATGCAGTTAGAAATGATCCCCTTGTGGTGTGTTGTCTGAATGATCTTAAAACATTTCCTAATAAAAGTGGGGTTGCCGGCGGTGACCGAGGAAGTTTCCGCCAGAGGCTGCCTCTCCGGACTGCGGAGGGCCGCAAATCGGTTCTGTGTGGTGATGTTTCCATGTGGCCGGGTGGAGGTCCGTCTCTCGGGGTGCGGGGTGCGCTCACCTTTTTGTTGTTTTCCCCGATACGCCATTCACGTCAGCGACGGGCCTCCTTTCTCCGTTGTTAAAAGTGTAAGTCCACACGGTAAAACACAGTTTTTTTGTAAGAAAAATAAAAAAGCTTAAAAACAGCTTAAAAACACACAGAACCGAAGGTTTTGTCTTTAAAAAAAGTTAAGAAATAAAACCATAAAACCATAAAATAATAAAATAATAAATTAATAAAATGGTAAAATAATTAAATAACTTTAAAACCATAAAATGCGGCCCTTCTGTAAAAAAATCGGAGTCCTAACGTTTCGCGTCAAGCTTCATCAGAGGATTCTGGCAGCTCTGGCTTCCACTTCCTTAAATGTTATTACCCATGTGACACTGGGTGGTGTCTCGTTCCCATAGGTCCATGTCATTCGGTCACCGCCCCCCAAGGGAATAAAACAATAAAATAATAATAAAATGCACAAAATAAAATGAGATAAAATACTGTGCAGGTTAAAACACATCAGACAACACCTGGGCGGGGATCGACCCAGGGATGCAAGGAGGCAGTCTCCTGTCCGTTGCCACTGCGCTGTGGTGTTCCTGGCAGCTGTGGAGAAGGAAGTGCCTGGAGAGGGGGGGCAAAGGTAAAAACAGACCACCGTGGCTCTGGCAAGGTTAGGTAATATTGATGTGAATGCTATTGCACGTGTAAAACGCTTGTATAGCACTGGCACACGGTGGTCTACTAAAATAGAGCTAGATTCTGTAAAAGTACCGCTCCCTTCCTAGTGAGAGCCCGGGTTCAAACCAAAGTGACAGATAAAAGTATAATAATAAATGGCATAAATAAATACCCATGTATATACAAGTAAAAATAAAATAATAATGGTAAGATAGATAAGAGATAGATAGAATAATAAATAATTAATGAATAAATAGATAAATAACATAGTAAAAAGTATATACACACACACACACACACATATATATAATGACATAAAAACATGCAATTGTAAAATGATAAAGGAGTTAGGATAAATTAGTTAAAATCGGCGGTAAAAGTCGGAGTAGTCCGAACCTGAGGCTGAGTGGGTGGTGGACCCTGTCTCCAAGCAAAAGTGCTGTCCTGTCTGTGCAATAAAGTGCTTCATGCAGTAAGGAAATAAAATAAAATAAAACACATATTGAAATACATAATGATAAAATATAAGAAATAAATATTGTAAAGAAACGGTTAAATATAAGGAATATAAAAACACAGACAGGTGAAATAAGTGCTGCCTGGAGGTTGAGAGGTGCCACCATCCCTCCCCGCCGTTGTGGGTCGTGTTCCCCCTCCCCTCCCACTGTTTCAATAAAAAGAATCCTAAAACCCTCCCAATAAGAATAAATAAGATAAAATAAGGTGAATTAATAAATAAATAAGTACATAAATAAGGAGTAAGAAAACATGCTGATAAATTATACATACATAAATAAGGTGCCATTATTATTTTCTTAAAAGAAAGACAGAGTAGTAAAAGGACATAAAATGAACCCGGGCTCCCTCCCTTTTCTTCCGGGGGGCCCCGTCATGCGCGCGGTCGGCCAGTGGCTTAGATTTGTTATTTTGTGTTCATCCCCGGGCGGGGTTTGAACCTGTGTCGACCGCGCATTAGCTCTGGGAGCTTTCCACTGGGCCACGGCGGCCGGAGCTATCCATGGTACTTAAAAAATGCCTTATAAGGTTTTGTGAATCCAGGCATCTAAAAGCTGTTAAAAGGGAATAAAAGGGAATAAAACTGGTGGATAAAAGCTGGCTCCATCTGTGGATCAGGAAGGTCATGTCAGAGGGAGTAAAACAACAAAGAAATAAAACTAATAGCACTGGAGAGCAGCATCTAAAAGATGGAATAAAACTGTGGAATAAAAAAGAGATTGAGAGGAGGTAAAAAGAACATAAAACATCGTAAACGACTAAAACCCAACGTAAAAGAATGTATAAATACTTAAATAAGGTTAAAACCGGCTAAAATATAAATAACGTAAATAAAATATAAATAATTAAATGACGTTAAAACCGGCTGGCATCTTTGTTCTCAGCCTCCTGATCCACACTCTCTCTCTTCGTTTGCGTGTGCCGTCGCTCCACAGAATGCTGCTCTCCAGGCCAAAGAAAGTTAAAAACTGGATTCCGTGAGTATAAAAGTGGTGCACTAGGGGGGTGTCTTTGTTATTGTGTAAAATGTTACTCTTATGTTGTTTTATTCTAATAAAAAGTGCGTTCTTCGTTTCCCCCACATATCTTTTAAAACAATGTCTGCATTCGATGCAATAAACAATGTTTTTTGTTGTGACGTTAAAAGGATCCAGTATAAAACACACTCCTCCCCCCAACACATGATCGACCCTCCTGAATCCACTTGTTTGGGGAGGAGCCGCTGCTTCAGGGGCCGCCCGGAGTCCCGAAGAAACAAGTAGATCTTTAAGGTTCTTGTTTCTCCGGAACGCCGAGACGAGTTTATATTGCCGGAGAGGGGGGTGGGTGGATTGTGAGTGTGTGAATGCGTGTCTAAGTTTGCGGTGAATGTTAATGTTGCATGCCGAATAAGTGGTAATGATGGGGATGATCCGGACGGCATCCCCGGGGTCCGGGCTCGGTAGGGGGTGGGGGGCCGGTGGGGGTGGGTTAAGGTTAGGGTTAGGGGAGGGAAAGAGGTTAAGGTTAGGGTCGTGTGGAGGGCTCAGGATAGGAAGTGGAGTGGGTGGTGTCGACGGAGGGGAGTGAGTGGAGGGGGTTTGGGCCGAGTCCCTCGCCGTGAGGTACCGGAGAGTGTCGGATTTAATTTGACGGAGGAGTCGTTTTGAATAGTGACGACACCTTAGTGCCTGGAACAGAACTGATGTGGCGTGATGGAAATGTTCTATGTGGGTGCATAATCTATAAAATCGTATCAGTTGTGATTTAATTAAGCCGGTGAATGTGTGTTTTGGGTGAAAGCTGTGTTTGTGAAGGAGACTATGTGTATCTGTGTCTTTAAAGTATACTTTGGTGTGGATGATCTTCGTGTTGTCGTTCTGTTCCAGGCAAAAAAGTGTCGTGTCCAGGAAGTTAACGGTGAGGGGGTCTGAGGTGTGTTTTATGGAGATGTTGGGGTGGTGAGTATTGGCCTGGTGGATGAAATCGGCGAAGGACTCGGGCCCGTGGTCCCAGATCCCGAAGATGTCGTCCAGATATCTGAGGTACAGGCGGGGGCGGAGGCTGCAGCTCGACAGGAGAGTCCGTTCCCACTCCGCCAGATATAAGTTTGCGTAGGAGGGGGCGAACCTTTTTCCCATGGCCGTGCCGGACACCTGCAGGAAACGTCGGTCCCCAAAAACGAAATCGTTCCGGGAGAGACCGAGCTCCAGCAGGGCCAGCACGGCCTCATCATGGCGGAGCGGGTCAGGGTGTCTCCCGAAGGCTTGACGGACAGCCTCCAGCCCCCGCACTGCATCGATGTTTGTGTATAGTGCATCTATGTCAATTGTAAATAAAAATGAGTGTTGAGGCATGACTATGTGTTTGACTTTACTTATGAAGTGATATGTGTCCTGTATGTAACTATCATGTGTGAGTGAGATGGGTTGCAGGAAGGAGTCTATATATTGCGCAACATTGTAAGATTCACTGCCACAGTCCGAGACGATAGGTCTCCCCGGGGGAACCTCGTGAGGAACAGTCCACTCAGCTGGGTTTTTGTGGATTTTGGGGAGGAGGTAAAACAGACGGTCACGTGGTGTGTCCGGGTGAAGCAGGAAGTTATGCTGTTTCCTGGTGATGAAATTGCCGGCCAACAAGGAGTCCACAACTTCTTTGATCATGTATTTGGTGTGTGTCTGTAGTGAGTGTGTTATAGGAATGTAGTGTTGTGTGTTTTCTAATTGTCTGTGTGCTTCCTGTATGTATTGGGACTTGTCCATGATCACTATGCAGGACCCCTTGTCAGCCGGTTTGATAATGATGTCCGGGTTATTGCTGAGTGATTTTATTGCGGTTTTCTGAGCGGGAGTGAGGTTTGATTTTGGTACTATTTGGCCAAGAGGATGACTATGTAGAATTTGTTTGTTATGTGTAATGAGTTTATTAATTGGTGATGATATCTGTGTCTGTAGCGGCTCCCACTGTGATGGGAGCGTGAATGGTTTGTGTTGGTAGTCATCCTCGTAGTCAAAGTAGTCCATGATTTTTAGCTTCCTGTTAAATCTGTGGACGTCCCGCACGAGATCCCCCCTGTGTCTCGGAACTGCGGCAGGAATGAAGGTTAACCCCTTCAACAGCAGCTCCTCCTCTGGGCCCGAAAGGAGAAAATGTTTTGTTAAGTTTACTATGTTGGTGCGTGGGGCCAGTGGGCCCCGACGCTTCTCCATCAGACCCAGTTTTTTATTTGATGGAGCCAGTACTTAAAAATGCTCTCAGCCGTAGCCCGGGTCCAGTGGATTAAATCGGAGCCCACCCGGAAGCGCAGCCTGCTCAGATCATTGAGGTATTTATAGTGGTGAATGATGAAGTTGTTTAATGTAGTGAGGTTTTCCTGATGGTCGGTGGGCAGAGCATCCGAAAAGTTGATTATGGGGATGTGGACGGAGGCATTGGGGAAGATTTTCTTCGCTGTTCTCCAGAGGCCTTGAAGCTGTTTTATTGCTGTTTTTTGTGGATGTTGTTCCCTGTTGTTAATGCCGGCTGAAATAATGACATATTCTATGTGTGGGTGCGGTTTTAACTTGAGTAAAATTTTGTCTATGTGTATGAATTTAGCGCCCGGAAAACTGTCTATCTGAATGCCTGTATGTACTATGTGTTCGGGGATCAATGAAAGATTGGAATCCCCGATAATGAGTGTTGGATGTGTGATATCTAAGTGCCAGTCAGTGTATTTGCGTGTAGTGTGTATATGTTTGGTAAATCTATGTGGCTGTGTATTACTGGTGAGTGGTGATTGTGGTGGTGATGATGGTTCGGGAGTTGAAGAGGGCTCAGAGTGGGTTGTTTCAGAGATGAAAATAATTTCCTCGTTTGGCCCTCTCATCACTTTCTGCCCTCTCTCCCTTACCGTGATGTGTGGTGGTGGGTTACGTGAGGAGTGAGGGATCGGGTCCCGTGTGGAGGCGCAGGCCCCTGGGATGTCAGGTGAAGAGTCCACAACCACATTATTGAGTTTTGATGTTCGCTTGCGGGGCCAAGTCGGTGGTTGTGGACTCGCATGCAACGTGGTTGCTGCTGTTAAAGTGCATGTTGCCTGCGCCTCTGGTGTGGCTGTGCGTGGTGCAGTGATGAGTGGTGGAAAGGCCTCTGGAGAAACAGCTGCCTCTCGTCCACAGGCTGCTAGGGAATCTATAGGAGGGGAGGCAGTACGGTTAAAAACAAGGGGCGGACTATGGCAAGGCATATTATCAACAGTTAAAACATTTTCCAGGGCACACAAGATGGCCTCCCGTGCCCCTAAAATGGTGGCTGGCTGTAGGCGCCTGCCAAACCGATTTCGGGCCCATTTCTCTGCCGTGCCAAAATCCGCCTCGTTAAAAGAATCCAGCTCCGACAATAAAAGCCCCAGTTGTACATCATAATGTTCGTTTAAAATACGCATGTTTTCCCTCATCCAGGCCATTGTATTACTTCCCACTGCCGCCAGGGTTTCTGCGGTGGGACAGGCCGGTTTTACAAAGTTTGTTAGTTTGACTGCCTTCCTGTACATCCCTGGGGGAAAGCTGTTGTTAAAAATGCAGTTAGAAATGATCCCCTTGTGGTGTGTTGTCTGAATGATCTTAAAACATTTCCTAATAAAAGTGGGGTTGCCGGCGGTGACCGAGGAAGTTTCCGCCAGAGGCTGCCTCTCCGGACTGCGGAGGGCCGCAAATCGGTTCTGTGTGGTGATGTTTCCATGTGGCCGGGTGGAGGTCCGTCTCTCGGGGTGCGGGGTGCGCTCACCTTTTTGTTGTTTTCCCCGATACGCCATTCACGTCAGCGACGGGCCTCCTTTCTCCGTTGTTAAAAGTGTAAGTCCACACGGTAAAACACAGTTTTTTTGTAAGAAAAATAAAAAAGCTTAAAAACAGCTTAAAAACACACAGAACCGAAGGTTTTGTCTTTAAAAAAAGTTAAGAAATAAAACCATAAAACCATAAAATAATAAAATAATAAATTAATAAAATGGTAAAATAATTAAATAACTTTAAAACCATAAAATGCGGCCCTTCTGTAAAAAAATCGGAGTCCTAACGTTTCGCGTCAAGCTTCATCAGAGGATTCTGGCAGCTCTGGCTTCCACTTCCTTAAATGTTATTACCCATGTGACACTGGGTGGTGTCTCGTTCCCATAGGTCCATGTCATTCGGTCACCGCCCCCCAAGGGAATAAAACAATAAAATAATAATAAAATGCACAAAATAAAATGAGATAAAATACTGTGCAGGTTAAAACACATCAGACAACACCTGGGCGGGGATCGACCCAGGGATGCAAGGAGGCAGTCTCCTGTCCGTTGCCACTGCGCTGTGGTGTTCCTGGCAGCTGTGGAGAAGGAAGTGCCTGGAGAGGGGGGGCAAAGGTAAAAACAGACCACCGTGGCTCTGGCAAGGTTAGGTAATATTGATGTGAATGCTATTGCACGTGTAAAACGCTTGTATAGCACTGGCACACGGTGGTCTACTAAAATAGAGCTAGATTCTGTAAAAGTACCGCTCCCTTCCTAGTGAGAGCCCGGGTTCAAACCAAAGTGACAGATAAAAGTATAATAATAAATGGCATAAATAAATACCCATGTATATACAAGTAAAAATAAAATAATAATGGTAAGATAGATAAGAGATAGATAGAATAATAAATAATTAATGAATAAATAGATAAATAACATAGTAAAAAGTATATACACACACACACACACACATATATATAATGACATAAAAACATGCAATTGTAAAATGATAAAGGAGTTAGGATAAATTAGTTAAAATCGGCGGTAAAAGTCGGAGTAGTCCGAACCTGAGGCTGAGTGGGTGGTGGACCCTGTCTCCAAGCAAAAGTGCTGTCCTGTCTGTGCAATAAAGTGCTTCATGCAGTAAGGAAATAAAATAAAATAAAACACATATTGAAATACATAATGATAAAATATAAGAAATAAATATTGTAAAGAAACGGTTAAATATAAGGAATATAAAAACACAGACAGGTGAAATAAGTGCTGCCTGGAGGTTGAGAGGTGCCACCATCCCTCCCCGCCGTTGTGGGTCGTGTTCCCCCTCCCCTCCCACTGTTTCAATAAAAAGAATCCTAAAACCCTCCCAATAAGAATAAATAAGATAAAATAAGGTGAATTAATAAATAAATAAGTACATAAATAAGGAGTAAGAAAACATGCTGATAAATTATACATACATAAATAAGGTGCCATTATTATTTTCTTAAAAGAAAGACAGAGTAGTAAAAGGACATAAAATGAACCCGGGCTCCCTCCCTTTTCTTCCGGGGGGCCCCGTCATGCGCGCGGTCGGCCAGTGGCTTAGATTTGTTATTTTGTGTTCATCCCCGGGCGGGGTTTGAACCTGTGTCGACCGCGCATTAGCTCTGGGAGCTTTCCACTGGGCCACGGCGGCCGGAGCTATCCATGGTACTTAAAAAATGCCTTATAAGGTTTTGTGAATCCAGGCATCTAAAAGCTGTTAAAAGGGAATAAAAGGGAATAAAACTGGTGGATAAAAGCTGGCTCCATCTGTGGATCAGGAAGGTCATGTCAGAGGGAGTAAAACAACAAAGAAATAAAACTAATAGCACTGGAGAGCAGCATCTAAAAGATGGAATAAAACTGTGGAATAAAAAAGAGATTGAGAGGAGGTAAAAAGAACATAAAACATCGTAAACGACTAAAACCCAACGTAAAAGAATGTATAAATACTTAAATAAGGTTAAAACCGGCTAAAATATAAATAACGTAAATAAAATATAAATAATTAAATGACGTTAAAACCGGCTGGCATCTTTGTTCTCAGCCTCCTGATCCACACTCTCTCTCTTCGTTTGCGTGTGCCGTCGCTCCACAGAATGCTGCTCTCCAGGCCAAAGAAAGTTAAAAACTGGATTCCGTGAGTATAAAAGTGGTGCACTAGGGGGGTGTCTTTGTTATTGTGTAAAATGTTACTCTTATGTTGTTTTATTCTAATAAAAAGTGCGTTCTTCGTTTCCCCCACATATCTTTTAAAACAATGTCTGCATTCGATGCAATAAACAATGTTTTTTGTTGTGACGTTAAAAGGATCCAGTATAAAACACACTCCTCCCCCCAACACATGATCGACCCTCCTGAATCCACTTGTTTGGGGAGGAGCCGCTGCTTCAGGGGCCGCCCGGAGTCCCGAAGAAACAAGTAGATCTTTAAGGTTCTTGTTTCTCCGGAACGCCGAGACGAGTTTATATTGCCGGAGAGGGGGGTGGGTGGATTGTGAGTGTGTGAATGCGTGTCTAAGTTTGCGGTGAATGTTAATGTTGCATGCCGAATAAGTGGTAATGATGGGGATGATCCGGACGGCATCCCCGGGGTCCGGGCTCGGTAGGGGGTGGGGGGCCGGTGGGGGTGGGTTAAGGTTAGGGTTAGGGGAGGGAAAGAGGTTAAGGTTAGGGTCGTGTGGAGGGCTCAGGATAGGAAGTGGAGTGGGTGGTGTCGACGGAGGGGAGTGAGTGGAGGGGGTTTGGGCCGAGTCCCTCGCCGTGAGGTACCGGAGAGTGTCGGATTTAATTTGACGGAGGAGTCGTTTTGAATAGTGACGACACCTTAGTGCCTGGAACAGAACTGATGTGGCGTGATGGAAATGTTCTATGTGGGTGCATAATCTATAAAATCGTATCAGTTGTGATTTAATTAAGCCGGTGAATGTGTGTTTTGGGTGAAAGCTGTGTTTGTGAAGGAGACTATGTGTATCTGTGTCTTTAAAGTATACTTTGGTGTGGATGATCTTCGTGTTGTCGTTCTGTTCCAGGCAAAAAAGTGTCGTGTCCAGGAAGTTAACGGTGAGGGGGTCTGAGGTGTGTTTTATGGAGATGTTGGGGTGGTGAGTATTGGCCTGGTGGATGAAATCGGCGAAGGACTCGGGCCCGTGGTCCCAGATCCCGAAGATGTCGTCCAGATATCTGAGGTACAGGCGGGGGCGGAGGCTGCAGCTCGACAGGAGAGTCCGTTCCCACTCCGCCAGATATAAGTTTGCGTAGGAGGGGGCGAACCTTTTTCCCATGGCCGTGCCGGACACCTGCAGGAAACGTCGGTCCCCAAAAACGAAATCGTTCCGGGAGAGACCGAGCTCCAGCAGGGCCAGCACGGCCTCATCATGGCGGAGCGGGTCAGGGTGTCTCCCGAAGGCTTGACGGACAGCCTCCAGCCCCCGCACTGCATCGATGTTTGTGTATAGTGCATCTATGTCAATTGTAAATAAAAATGAGTGTTGAGGCATGACTATGTGTTTGACTTTACTTATGAAGTGATATGTGTCCTGTATGTAACTATCATGTGTGAGTGAGATGGGTTGCAGGAAGGAGTCTATATATTGCGCAACATTGTAAGATTCACTGCCACAGTCCGAGACGATAGGTCTCCCCGGGGGAACCTCGTGAGGAACAGTCCACTCAGCTGGGTTTTTGTGGATTTTGGGGAGGAGGTAAAACAGACGGTCACGTGGTGTGTCCGGGTGAAGCAGGAAGTTATGCTGTTTCCTGGTGATGAAATTGCCGGCCAACAAGGAGTCCACAACTTCTTTGATCATGTATTTGGTGTGTGTCTGTAGTGAGTGTGTTATAGGAATGTAGTGTTGTGTGTTTTCTAATTGTCTGTGTGCTTCCTGTATGTATTGGGACTTGTCCATGATCACTATGCAGGACCCCTTGTCAGCCGGTTTGATAATGATGTCCGGGTTATTGCTGAGTGATTTTATTGCGGTTTTCTGAGCGGGAGTGAGGTTTGATTTTGGTACTATTTGGCCAAGAGGATGACTATGTAGAATTTGTTTGTTATGTGTAATGAGTTTATTAATTGGTGATGATATCTGTGTCTGTAGCGGCTCCCACTGTGATGGGAGCGTGAATGGTTTGTGTTGGTAGTCATCCTCGTAGTCAAAGTAGTCCATGATTTTTAGCTTCCTGTTAAATCTGTGGACGTCCCGCACGAGATCCCCCCTGTGTCTCGGAACTGCGGCAGGAATGAAGGTTAACCCCTTCAACAGCAGCTCCTCCTCTGGGCCCGAAAGGAGAAAATGTTTTGTTAAGTTTACTATGTTGGTGCGTGGGGCCAGTGGGCCCCGACGCTTCTCCATCAGACCCAGTTTTTTATTTGATGGAGCCAGTACTTAAAAATGCTCTCAGCCGTAGCCCGGGTCCAGTGGATTAAATCGGAGCCCACCCGGAAGCGCAGCCTGCTCAGATCATTGAGGTATTTATAGTGGTGAATGATGAAGTTGTTTAATGTAGTGAGGTTTTCCTGATGGTCGGTGGGCAGAGCATCCGAAAAGTTGATTATGGGGATGTGGACGGAGGCATTGGGGAAGATTTTCTTCGCTGTTCTCCAGAGGCCTTGAAGCTGTTTTATTGCTGTTTTTTGTGGATGTTGTTCCCTGTTGTTAATGCCGGCTGAAATAATGACATATTCTATGTGTGGGTGCGGTTTTAACTTGAGTAAAATTTTGTCTATGTGTATGAATTTAGCGCCCGGAAAACTGTCTATCTGAATGCCTGTATGTACTATGTGTTCGGGGATCAATGAAAGATTGGAATCCCCGATAATGAGTGTTGGATGTGTGATATCTAAGTGCCAGTCAGTGTATTTGCGTGTAGTGTGTATATGTTTGGTAAATCTATGTGGCTGTGTATTACTGGTGAGTGGTGATTGTGGTGGTGATGATGGTTCGGGAGTTGAAGAGGGCTCAGAGTGGGTTGTTTCAGAGATGAAAATAATTTCCTCGTTTGGCCCTCTCATCACTTTCTGCCCTCTCTCCCTTACCGTGATGTGTGGTGGTGGGTTACGTGAGGAGTGAGGGATCGGGTCCCGTGTGGAGGCGCAGGCCCCTGGGATGTCAGGTGAAGAGTCCACAACCACATTATTGAGTTTTGATGTTCGCTTGCGGGGCCAAGTCGGTGGTTGTGGACTCGCATGCAACGTGGTTGCTGCTGTTAAAGTGCATGTTGCCTGCGCCTCTGGTGTGGCTGTGCGTGGTGCAGTGATGAGTGGTGGAAAGGCCTCTGGAGAAACAGCTGCCTCTCGTCCACAGGCTGCTAGGGAATCTATAGGAGGGGAGGCAGTACGGTTAAAAACAAGGGGCGGACTATGGCAAGGCATATTATCAACAGTTAAAACATTTTCCAGGGCACACAAGATGGCCTCCCGTGCCCCTAAAATGGTGGCTGGCTGTAGGCGCCTGCCAAACCGATTTCGGGCCCATTTCTCTGCCGTGCCAAAATCCGCCTCGTTAAAAGAATCCAGCTCCGACAATAAAAGCCCCAGTTGTACATCATAATGTTCGTTTAAAATACGCATGTTTTCCCTCATCCAGGCCATTGTATTACTTCCCACTGCCGCCAGGGTTTCTGCGGTGGGACAGGCCGGTTTTACAAAGTTTGTTAGTTTGACTGCCTTCCTGTACATCCCTGGGGGAAAGCTGTTGTTAAAAATGCAGTTAGAAATGATCCCCTTGTGGTGTGTTGTCTGAATGATCTTAAAACATTTCCTAATAAAAGTGGGGTTGCCGGCGGTGACCGAGGAAGTTTCCGCCAGAGGCTGCCTCTCCGGACTGCGGAGGGCCGCAAATCGGTTCTGTGTGGTGATGTTTCCATGTGGCCGGGTGGAGGTCCGTCTCTCGGGGTGCGGGGTGCGCTCACCTTTTTGTTGTTTTCCCCGATACGCCATTCACGTCAGCGACGGGCCTCCTTTCTCCGTTGTTAAAAGTGTAAGTCCACACGGTAAAACACAGTTTTTTTGTAAGAAAAATAAAAAAGCTTAAAAACAGCTTAAAAACACACAGAACCGAAGGTTTTGTCTTTAAAAAAAGTTAAGAAATAAAACCATAAAACCATAAAATAATAAAATAATAAATTAATAAAATGGTAAAATAATTAAATAACTTTAAAACCATAAAATGCGGCCCTTCTGTAAAAAAATCGGAGTCCTAACGTTTCGCGTCAAGCTTCATCAGAGGATTCTGGCAGCTCTGGCTTCCACTTCCTTAAATGTTATTACCCATGTGACACTGGGTGGTGTCTCGTTCCCATAGGTCCATGTCATTCGGTCACCGCCCCCCAAGGGAATAAAACAATAAAATAATAATAAAATGCACAAAATAAAATGAGATAAAATACTGTGCAGGTTAAAACACATCAGACAACACCTGGGCGGGGATCGACCCAGGGATGCAAGGAGGCAGTCTCCTGTCCGTTGCCACTGCGCTGTGGTGTTCCTGGCAGCTGTGGAGAAGGAAGTGCCTGGAGAGGGGGGGCAAAGGTAAAAACAGACCACCGTGGCTCTGGCAAGGTTAGGTAATATTGATGTGAATGCTATTGCACGTGTAAAACGCTTGTATAGCACTGGCACACGGTGGTCTACTAAAATAGAGCTAGATTCTGTAAAAGTACCGCTCCCTTCCTAGTGAGAGCCCGGGTTCAAACCAAAGTGACAGATAAAAGTATAATAATAAATGGCATAAATAAATACCCATGTATATACAAGTAAAAATAAAATAATAATGGTAAGATAGATAAGAGATAGATAGAATAATAAATAATTAATGAATAAATAGATAAATAACATAGTAAAAAGTATATACACACACACACACACACATATATATAATGACATAAAAACATGCAATTGTAAAATGATAAAGGAGTTAGGATAAATTAGTTAAAATCGGCGGTAAAAGTCGGAGTAGTCCGAACCTGAGGCTGAGTGGGTGGTGGACCCTGTCTCCAAGCAAAAGTGCTGTCCTGTCTGTGCAATAAAGTGCTTCATGCAGTAAGGAAATAAAATAAAATAAAACACATATTGAAATACATAATGATAAAATATAAGAAATAAATATTGTAAAGAAACGGTTAAATATAAGGAATATAAAAACACAGACAGGTGAAATAAGTGCTGCCTGGAGGTTGAGAGGTGCCACCATCCCTCCCCGCCGTTGTGGGTCGTGTTCCCCCTCCCCTCCCACTGTTTCAATAAAAAGAATCCTAAAACCCTCCCAATAAGAATAAATAAGATAAAATAAGGTGAATTAATAAATAAATAAGTACATAAATAAGGAGTAAGAAAACATGCTGATAAATTATACATACATAAATAAGGTGCCATTATTATTTTCTTAAAAGAAAGACAGAGTAGTAAAAGGACATAAAATGAACCCGGGCTCCCTCCCTTTTCTTCCGGGGGGCCCCGTCATGCGCGCGGTCGGCCAGTGGCTTAGATTTGTTATTTTGTGTTCATCCCCGGGCGGGGTTTGAACCTGTGTCGACCGCGCATTAGCTCTGGGAGCTTTCCACTGGGCCACGGCGGCCGGAGCTATCCATGGTACTTAAAAAATGCCTTATAAGGTTTTGTGAATCCAGGCATCTAAAAGCTGTTAAAAGGGAATAAAAGGGAATAAAACTGGTGGATAAAAGCTGGCTCCATCTGTGGATCAGGAAGGTCATGTCAGAGGGAGTAAAACAACAAAGAAATAAAACTAATAGCACTGGAGAGCAGCATCTAAAAGATGGAATAAAACTGTGGAATAAAAAAGAGATTGAGAGGAGGTAAAAAGAACATAAAACATCGTAAACGACTAAAACCCAACGTAAAAGAATGTATAAATACTTAAATAAGGTTAAAACCGGCTAAAATATAAATAACGTAAATAAAATATAAATAATTAAATGACGTTAAAACCGGCTGGCATCTTTGTTCTCAGCCTCCTGATCCACACTCTCTCTCTTCGTTTGCGTGTGCCGTCGCTCCACAGAATGCTGCTCTCCAGGCCAAAGAAAGTTAAAAACTGGATTCCGTGAGTATAAAAGTGGTGCACTAGGGGGGTGTCTTTGTTATTGTGTAAAATGTTACTCTTATGTTGTTTTATTCTAATAAAAAGTGCGTTCTTCGTTTCCCCCACATATCTTTTAAAACAATGTCTGCATTCGATGCAATAAACAATGTTTTTTGTTGTGACGTTAAAAGGATCCAGTATAAAACACACTCCTCCCCCCAACACATGATCGACCCTCCTGAATCCACTTGTTTGGGGAGGAGCCGCTGCTTCAGGGGCCGCCCGGAGTCCCGAAGAAACAAGTAGATCTTTAAGGTTCTTGTTTCTCCGGAACGCCGAGACGAGTTTATATTGCCGGAGAGGGGGGTGGGTGGATTGTGAGTGTGTGAATGCGTGTCTAAGTTTGCGGTGAATGTTAATGTTGCATGCCGAATAAGTGGTAATGATGGGGATGATCCGGACGGCATCCCCGGGGTCCGGGCTCGGTAGGGGGTGGGGGGCCGGTGGGGGTGGGTTAAGGTTAGGGTTAGGGGAGGGAAAGAGGTTAAGGTTAGGGTCGTGTGGAGGGCTCAGGATAGGAAGTGGAGTGGGTGGTGTCGACGGAGGGGAGTGAGTGGAGGGGGTTTGGGCCGAGTCCCTCGCCGTGAGGTACCGGAGAGTGTCGGATTTAATTTGACGGAGGAGTCGTTTTGAATAGTGACGACACCTTAGTGCCTGGAACAGAACTGATGTGGCGTGATGGAAATGTTCTATGTGGGTGCATAATCTATAAAATCGTATCAGTTGTGATTTAATTAAGCCGGTGAATGTGTGTTTTGGGTGAAAGCTGTGTTTGTGAAGGAGACTATGTGTATCTGTGTCTTTAAAGTATACTTTGG
>NW_027467275.1:55000-73010 GCF_046128005.1 Genypterus blacodes | reverse complement strand
CACTCCTTCATCCTTGTCAAACATTTTAGAGACCTTGTTGTGCTCTATTACCATGACGACTATAACCAGTGTGGTGCTAGCATAAGGCACAGTGACATCACAGTGACATCACAGTGACATCACAGGTCTGGTGTTTGATGTTTTGTGAATTTAAGAAGGCGTTCATCTTTTCAAGTTCAGTTCAAAGTGTGACAAGAAAATGCAAAGTTTCTAAGATGGAAACATTCCTGATCTACACACACATTTATAGGGTTCTTCTCTGGGACACACACTTACCACTCAATTCAAAATCATTTTATCATCTCTGAGTAATATTAATAATAATGATAATGATAATAGTTATAATAATAGACAAACATTGTAAACAAACCCAGATGAGTGTAAATCCCCACGGTTCAGAGCCAGAGAGCATGAAGCAGTCAGATGTCCTGTTGCTTCTCATTTGTGGCGTTTATATGAGGGAATAATGAGGCCTGAAGCTCTACACCGACTCAGACTGACTGTATCCATGCCAACAGTCTGTACTCTCTGTTGACTGACACTGTAGACATACATTTGTGTGACTTTGTGCTTCTGCCTCCACCATTTTAAGGCCATTCAGCCATCTAGTGTCCACTCTGCTGATTCTGAAGCCTGCAGTCTGTTTGGCTCCGTCCAGCCTTTTATCACCTGTTAGCTCCTTAAAGGCGACAGGAGGAGATGGATACAAACGGTGGCTTTCAGCCTGAACCCCCGCAGAGGCTGCATGGATTATTCTATAGACAATGCACCACCACCTTTGCTGTTTGTAGACCATCTCCTGCCAAAGGCCCGCACAGCCTGTGAGCCCCAGGTCGCCCGCACAGCCTCACCTCTCAGCCCTGTGGGCGACGCCATCCATATTCATCTGAGGAACACTAAATTCACACAAACTCTGGTCAGATTTGGGCTCTGTGACTTTGCACTTATGAGCCGGTGAACCTGAGGAGAGGAGATCAGTGTGCTCCTGCTCCTGAGCTCCTGCTCCTGAGCTCCTGCTCCTGAGCCAGTCTGAATGCTTATCTATAGACTAATCCGCCTCAAACTTGACTAGAATGTTCCTTTGCCCGTGAATGACCTCTTCAATCTGGGGATAATTTGCTAACACACACTCACATTCCCACACACACAAGACAAGTTTAGTTTAAATGTCACTGCCCTTGTGAAGGTTGCTTGAGGGAAAGTCATAGGAAAGTTTTGGAGCCTGATTGTCCAGTAAGTGTGGAGAGTTCCTGAGCTGCATGTTTGATTGCTTCCTGCTGATGAGCTGCAGATGCAGTTTGTACTTGTTGGTGCATTTGGAAGATGCAAACACGAAGGCTGCAGTCTGAGGCTGCATGGGCGATAACAGAAAGGAATAAAAGCAGAGAGAGCAGAAATTCGAGCCAGAGACCAAGAGGGGACTGAGACCAATCAGAGCTGGGAGCTGAGAGGCTCTTTAGTCCAGGAGGAACACAATCACTCACTCAGTCACCAGCGTCTCTGTACGCTGCTGCAGCAGAGCATGAAATGAAGAGTGGACGTCCACGGGGCAGATGACTTCAGAGAGCCGGGCGCCGTCCTGTTTAACTGGATGTGAGGACGACTTATAGACATTTAGACGCAACAAAGATCGGGAGGGTTTGTGAATCAGGAAAGAAGCCAAACAAGGAGGAGGAGAGCAGCCGGCATCGTAATCTAACGTAAACATCATCATGTTCACAGCGGGACGGAGCTCGTTACGCTTAAAGACGTCATTACTGAGGAGGCGGAGCTCAAATATCACCAAGACACACAAATCTTTGATTTGAGCCTGCTGGGGAAAGAAAAAGCCTCTTTGTTCCTTTCCCTGGATGTCAGGCTGCTGAAGAGAGAGAGAGAGAGACTTCAGGTTACAGGTTAGATATGTGGGCTGAAACGCTGAGGAAGGCTTTCTGGGTAATGGGAAGTTGGCGAGTGAGCGCCTCACACATCTGCTGTCCAACCAAGCGTCTGATTGATTGAGCCGCTGATGCTCGCTGTGTTCTAATGGCGCCTGTTCGTCTCTGTCACTGCCAAATCAAAAAAAGCCTTTTTATGGGATTTGGACTGAATTCAGACCCGACTGTCCGTTTGTTTACAGAGAGGTCAAAGGTCAAAGCTTCAGCTCATTGTGGGAACATACAGATGTTTGAGTCCTGTTCATGTTTATTAAATGAGTATGAAATGACTGTAAGCTCATCCAGAGTTACACTCAGTGTGCAGTCTAGTGATGTTGGTAAATGCTGACATCATTTCCTGTACGTTCATGATTTGTTTAGGTTAGGGAGGTTAACACACACTCATGTCGTGTTCTCCTGGGTTTACACTTGTTCTCCTCCACTTCCTGTTCGTTCTTCTTCTCCCTGATGGACCTGCTGGCTCCGCCCCCTGGTGTAGATGAATGGATGCCTGGCGTCCTGAAGTGGCGTATGTTTATGAACATAGGAAGTTCAAAAGCTGGGGACACTGTTGCTAAGAGACTGACACCAATACAGGAGCGTCCCTTGGTCTTTATCACAGCTGGTTCTTCTTATTCTTCTTCTGCTGATCAGCATGTTTCTCAGGAGCCACCCTGCTGATGTCACCACTCCTGATAACCTGTGATGTAATGAGCGACGACATCACAATGTGACGGTCGGACTAACTGACCAATCACCTCTCTGATTGTTTGAGATCATGATGCTTTGTGAATGATTCAGTCAATCAATCAATCAATCAATCAATCAATCAATCAATCGATCGTCCAATCCATTGCGTCCTTTCCTCTCCTGTCTCCCTTTCCTTCTATCCTTGTGCTGTTTCATTCTTCCTTCCTTCCCTTCCTCCTCTACCTCACTCTTGCACCCTTCCTCCCTCCAGTCCTTCCTTCTCTACCTCCTACCTTTCCTCCTTCCCCTTTTCACCCTTTCATCTCACCTTGCTCTTTTTTTCCTTCCTTCCTTCCTTCCTTCCTTCCTTTGCCCCCTCCTGACAGATGTTTCTACTTCCTCATTTCCTCCATCTCTCCTCTCTCTCTCCCTCCCTCCTCTCTGCTCCCTCCCTCCCTCCCTCTCTCCCTCCCTCCCTCTCACCCTCTCTCCCTCCCTCCCTGCCTCCCTCTCTCACTCCCTCCTCCTTCCCTCCTTCTCTCCCTCTCCCCTCCTCCCTCCCTCTCTCCCTCCCTCCTCCCTCCCTGCCTCCCTCTCTCCCTGCCTCCCTCCCTCTCTCCCTCCCTCCCTCCTCCCTCCCTCCCTTCCCTCCCTCTCTCCCTCCCTCCTCCCTCCCTGCCTCCCTCTCTCCCTGCCTCCCTCCCTCTCTCCCTCCCTCCCTCCTCCCTCCCTCCCTCTCTCAGTTGGCGTGCGTATGGATTATTTTTCCCTCTCTCCTCTTTATCGGTGCGCTCCATCAGCCTCTGTGAATGGATGGCAAGCACAAGGAGATGAATGGACCTGCATTCATCCCTGGGAGTGTTTCATCACACTCTGACAAGGCTCCCTGTGCCCCCCCCCCTCCCCCCACACACACCAACCACACACACACACACACACACACACACACACACAGACTGAGGCATATCTGATGCAGGACTCAGGCCAGCATCAACAGCGTAGAGTGAAAACTAAGTGGACCAGCGGCCTGTAGTGTCAGATCAGGAGCGATTGGCATGGGGGGGTGAGGGAGGGATGGAGGGAGAGAGAGAGGGAGGGAGAGAGGGAGGGGAGGAGGGAGAGAGAGAGGGAGGAAACAGGACAGGAAAGGAGAAATTAGAGAGAAAGCGATGGAGGTAGATATGTAGGCAGGCAGGGTGAAGAGAAGGAGACGAGGTGCAGGAAGAAAGGAAGGAAGGAGGGAGGAAGATAGAGAAGCAAAGGAGAAAAGAAAAAAGAGGATGATAGACAGAATGAGGCAGAGAGGGATGGAGGGGTGAGGAGGGAAGCAAGCTGAGTGAGGAGGAAGGAATAAAGTGGGACACGCTGTTAGGAGAGAGAGAGAGAGAGAGGGAGAGGGAGAGGGGGAGAGAGGGAGAGGGGGAGAGAGAGAGAGAGAGCGAGAGAGAGAGAGAGAGGGAGAGGGGGAGAGAGAGAGAGAGAGAGAGCTTTGTCATGTGTATGGGGACTGGTCGGGCTCTAACTCAGGATGTTCCGTCTCTCTGTCTGCCTGGTTGATGGTGTTTACAGGCCTGTACTCAGTAACACTGCCCCCTGCTGGTCAGGCTGAACTGCAGCAGCAGAGCCAACATGTTAGTTCATATGTGCTCAGAAACCAAACCAGCTGAGGACCAGCTGAGTCCTGAGTCCAGGCCCTGGACTCAGGACCTGGACTCAGGACCTGGACTCAGGACCTGGACTCAGGCCCTAGACTCAGGCCCTGGACTCAGGACCTGGACTCAGGACCTGGACTCAGGCCCTGGACTCAGGACCTGGACTCAGGACCTGGACTTGGACCTGGACTCAGCTGACTGACATGGAGCTGTAGTCTCATGGTCTCACCTGTTTGTGTTGACCTTGATTCAGACTGAACCTTCATGTAAACCTGCTGACTCCGCCTTTAAACACACGGGCCGGGGAAATGAGATATAAGCCAAAGAAGGAGGGAAGGTGAGATATCAGGGCTGTGCTGCTCTTCATCCTCACTCGCCTTCATCCTCCCGTCTGGGTCAGGTGACATAATCCCTCGCTTCAGATCAGCCAGGGAGAGACAGCAACCTGGGGGACTTTACACAGCAAAATGTCTCGGGATCATGTGGGACAAAGGAGGAGGAGGAGGAGGGGAAGAGGAGGAGGAGGGAGAGGAGGAGGAGGAGGAGAAGGAGGGAGAGGAGGTTCAGCAGAACATTCTGGAATGGAAGTGAAGCAGCTGAGCCTCGGTGAGCTCGCCTGTCCCCTCAAATCTGAATCAAAGGATTAATGCGGCTCCCATTCTGAGCCTGAGGAGGAGGAGGAGGTGTAGGAAGAGAAAGAGGAGGAGGAAAAGGAGGAAGAGGAGGAGGGCAGACTAAGGATGTGTGTGGCGCACCTGTAACCTCACCTGATGCAGCGCTCCCAAGGAGAGGAGAGAGGATGAATGGAGAGAAAGAGGGAGGGAGGCAGGGGAGGTGTGTGTGTGTGTGTGTGTGTGTGTGTGTGTGTGTGTGTGTGTGTGTGTGTGTGTGTGTGTGTGTGTGTGTGTGTGTGTGTGTGTGTGTGTGTGTGTGTGTGTGTGTCTGGGGGGTAATTAGGGGGAGAACATTACAGTTTTTGTGGATTTCCAACGTTCCAAACTCGCCACTAATTAAGGTGGAAGTAACCAGATCAGCTCTGAGTCAGTCGCTCATTCTCCTTCTCCCTCGTGAACGCAGCATCGACTTCACAACGGACAATCACTTGGTTTTATGGTGAGGGTTATGGACTTCCTGCGGCTGGCTGTACACTTTTACCTCCTCCACTTCCTGCTCTTTACGGTCCTCCTCTCTCTCTCTCTCTCTCTCTCTCTCTCTCTCTCTCTCTCTGAGGTTCCTCCCTCTCCTCAGCTCCCGCTCCTGATCCCCCTCTGGCCTTTCCCGAGCTCCCGTCTCCGTGAACGCTCCGACCCTCCGCACATTGCTAGAGGAGATTTTGGAGAGGGAGGCAATTTTGAGGAAATTCCCGCGTGGCTCCCGTGGCCGTCAGAGAGACTCTGCCTCACACACACACACACACACACACACACACACACACTGCCTCACGCCACCGCAGTGACTGCAGCCCGCTGAATGCAATGTAGTCAATTAGGCGGCGTTCCAATCGTGTTGCAGGCTCGGTGAGGGCGGCTGAGTGAGTAACATGTTCCCCTCTCTTAAAGAACGCTGCAGAGGTGAAAGCACGCAAAGCGCTTAGTCACCAGCTGCTCTGTGGCTCAGAGAGGGAGAGCAAGGTGCTGCTGGAGAACAAGGTGTGTGTCTGTTTGAACGTGAAGCCAGGAGCCGACTGACTGACTCCTAATCACACCACATCACTGTGTGTGTGTGTGTGTGTGTGTGTGTGTGTGTGTGTGTCTAATGGACTCTTATGGATCCATGTTGTTGTTTCTTCACAGCACAGAGATGTTTCATTACATTTCTATCTCTCAGTGACGTAGTTTGGAGCTTTAGATCCAGGAAACCACGACATTTAATAAATGACTGTTTACACTTCATAGTAAACATCGAGTTGAAGTCGTAACTGTAAACATGATCATTACATCATCACAGGTGTTTGTGTCCATGATGCCTTTCACCTCTCTCTCTCTCTCTCTCCCTCCCTCCCTCTCTCTCTCCCTTCTCACTCTCTCTCTCTCTCTCTCTCTCTCTCTCTCCCTCTCTCTCTCCCTTCTCACTCTCTCTCTCTCTGTCCTTCTCTCCCTCTCTCTTTCCCCCATTCTCCCTCTCCCACCTCCCTCTCTCTCTCCCCTCCCCTCTCCCCCTTCTCTCTCTCCCCCTCCCTCTCTCCCCTCCCTCTCTCCCCTCCCCTCTCCCCCTCCCTCTCTCCCCTCCCTCTCTCCCCTCCCCTCTCCCCCTCCCCTCCCCCCCCTCTCACTGTACAGTTGTGTTTGTGGTTTGTGTGTGTGCGGTCATGAAGGATCACTCTGACATTTACAGCAGGCAGATCTCTTTTGGTGCAACAGTGTGATGTAAACGCAGCGCAGCAGCACTGCACACATAATGTACGCCCAGGCTGCTGTGTGTGTGTGTGTGTGTGTGACACCTCATGCTCCTGGCTTCCTATAGACGTTGTTGGCTGTGATTGTGTGTAATTTGATCCCCCCCCTCATGCTTGGCGCCCCAGCCTGAGCCCAGAGCCCAGAGCCCAGAGCCCAGAGCCCAGAGCCGAGCTGCAGATGCCCCCACAGCCCAGCAGCTAATAGGATGATAAGCACCATTTGCTCAGCAGATCTCTTTAGTTCTTCCTAAATCCCCTCTAATTTGCTCGCCCTGCACACTTTATAAACACCGATTGTTCACTGTAGGCAGAGATGGAAATGCTATTGCGTAATCAATCAGCTGTGTATAATCGATCATTACGGACGGAAATAGAGTTTTTTTGTTTGGCTCTTAGTCTCTGTGCCTAATACCTTTCTCTGACGCGGCTCAGTAAATTGATATTAAAGTGTTGGAGTGTGTGTGAAGCGTGTGTGAAGCGTGTCGCAGCCACTTCAGACACGCCGCTTCTCCAGGATGTTGAAGTTTCTCTGAATAAAAGTGTTTTGCTGCAGTAAAATGTTCAAATGTAAACCTGCAGCTTCCAGGCCGCTGCTGATCTTCTCACAGTTCCTCACTCTTACCCGCCAGTTTGTTCCGTGGCCGTCGAGTTTGCCGAGCAGGTGGCTTCACTTTTCTCACTCCGGCGCCGTGGCGACCTTCTGAATTCATCAGCATTCCTCCCGTCTGCCTGTTATGATTCCTGAGGATTCAGGGAGATTAGACATACGGGCAGCAGGTAAATAATTCACATGTTTCCAGTCTGTGTGGCTGCAGGGCCGGGCCAAGGACCTCATGAATGCAGGGGAGGCCTAATGCAATAATAAGCTGATGGTTTATTCAGACTTATTGAAAAGGAAGGAATCCACAAATCCCTTCTGTTGTCTTTAAACAAGAAGAAAGAAGCAGATGGATGAAACCTTGAAATGTTTACATTTTATAGTTGATATGTTCAGAATTGGTCTTTTACCAGGTTTTATATTTATCTTCGCCAAGGTTACGCTTCCTGTCTGGGCCAGAATGTTCTGAGGAGCATAGAAACATTATCTTTAGGATCTTACCGCGTGTTCTGGACTTGCGTGTTCTTGATCAATAGTATCTGGATCACTAGGATCTGGATCAGCAGGATCTGGGTATCAACCAGCAGCATCATGGAGCTGAGATGAAGCTGATTCAGTGAAGGACGTTCACTGAAGGTCCAAGACGTCAGATTAGAAAAGTGAAACGTGGACACAAACTCAGCTTTGGTCTGCTGGGACAGAGACATGTTTGGCCTTGGCAGAGGTTTGCGCTCCCCTAGTCCTTTTATGTTGTTGTTTATATTTGACTAAACACATTCAGGTCTCCTCTGTGGATCAGGGTTCATGTGGCTGAAGCCTTTGATCACAAAGCCAGGGACAGATGGGACCCAGAGCTCCAGAGGGATCCATCATGTTGTTGGTGTCTGGTTCCTCCTCTGAGGGACCTGGACACAAACTATTCTGGCTCCTCGTCGTTTGATTATCAGAGCGTGGAGCCTGAAGGAGGAGTTCAGGAAGGTGGCTGCTGCTCTCTTTGATGCTCTGTAGGCAGGAGTCAAGGACGCGTGCTAACGTCGGGAAGAAAGGAGAAATAAAGACTTGAGCTGTTTACACACCGTGTTGCATTCAGGGTCTTTTGAAGAGGTTTTAGTGTACGTGGTGCCTTTAGGGTCTCTGTAAACGCCATATGGCCTCTGATCGTTTCTGCAATAAAAATGGCAGCAGCGACGTTTTGTAGAGGCGAGTACAGCTGATAAACCGTCACGTCGACTCTTTATGCTCTGTGTTGTGGCCTGTTTAGCATAACGCTCTACATTACTGCCGCCGCTCTCCTACGCCGGCTCCTCTGTTAGACTCCTTCTCATGCATATCTCCAGATGCTTGTTTGCAGAAAGTTGCAGAATTTTCAGTCGATGTGTTTCAGTGTGTTTATGCAAATGAATTCAAATGAAAGTGAGGGAAAGTGTGTGTGTGTAGGAGAGGAACAACACACTGCACTGCAGCTGCTCTGGACAATAGAGCGCTGAGGGAGCATATCAGCCCCGTACAGAAAATGTGCTGGAAGATGAAAAACAGCTGACGGAGCCGTTTGAAGGAAAAACACCGGAGTTATTTGATCTTCTTCAAACTATCACTGAATCTGATGAAAGGAAGAACATAAACACCTCTCCTGCTTACCCACAGCCTGATTGAGCTTCTTTAGACGAGCCAACAGCCGTCACAAAGTCACCCAGCCGATCTGTTGTTTTGGGCGACTTTTTTCACCTCCAGGAAGGTTTTGGACCGGCGCCATGTTTGGGTAGAAAGTTTTCAGGCGGAGGCAGAGCGACTTCCTCTCCTGTGTGTTACTGGCAGGCTCAGTCTGACTCCAAACATATGTCGCAATTTACTCTGCGACTTTCAACAACATTTGGTAGAAGCAAATGGGCGTTTCACGGATGCGGCCGGAAGGGGGAGGAGCCGAGGCAGAGAGAGCGTCACTCACTCAGCCTCCTCCTGTGATCGTGTCAAAGCCGACCTCAGTGTTTCTGCGGTCATCAAACACTTCCTATCTCCCTAAACATCCTAGATCTGCATTCAGGTCACACCACACACACACACACACACACACACGTCTCATATGTTGGAAACATGCCTCATTGGCTCTGATGGCCACAGAGTTCATGAGTTTGGCTGCTGTAAACTCTACACAGGCAGAGCGACACGTGACTGTGACTCATTATTGGTTGTAAAGTTAAACAGTTCTGCTGGTCGATCAGTTGAATACTTTAACCCTTAAGTGTTTAGGGGGGGGGGGGGGGCGGGTTTGTAAATTTGTTGGATCGTCTAACCGCCTCGTCAATCAGCAGAGCAGCACTGAGGGACAGATTCCAGAGCGTTGATGGTACATGTGTCGCTCAATCTAACAGGAAGCACATTGCCCTCCTGTTATCAGGAGCCAATCACAGTGAGGCTGTTAATGAGGTCATGCATATTTAACAGCTTGTTTACTCAGCAGTGAGTTCACTGCAGACGAGCTCGTAGCTTTTTAAGAGCAGACAGCGTCGCTCTGTTTGCTCCAAATGCTGCAGTAGTAAAACAAAGACAAACGATTTTGGTAAAAACAGGCGGCAGAAAGGCCGTGAGCGTTTGTGAATGAGAGGAAGTGTGTGATGTCGGAGTGACATTAGAGTATGAATGTGGACCTTCAGCCTTTCTGGAGGAAAACAAAGGTTTGTGCCTTGGTGTGTGTGTGTGTGTGTGTGTGTGTGTGTGTGTGTGTGTGTGTGTGTGTGTGTGTGTTTTCACTGCTAACAGGTCTGTGAGGTGCGTCGGCGTGAGATGACTGCAGATGGAGGCGGACGCTCTGTTTCACACTCGGCTTTTTGTTTTTCAAGCGTCTGAAATGTTGCTGTCTCATCCTCAGACAGAGAGAGAGACAAGAGAGAGAGAGACAAGAGAGAGAGACGGGAGAGACAACATAACACACAAGATGAAGCAGAAACTGTCCCCATACACATGACAAAGATCTCTCTCTCTCTCTCTCTCTCTCTCTCTCTCTCTTTCTTTCTTTCTTTCTTTCTTTCTCTCTCTCTCTCTCTGTCTCTCTCTCTCTTCCTGTCTCAGTCTCTCTCTCGCCCTCTTTCTCTCCTTCTGTCTCTCTCACTCCGTCTCACTCTCTCTCTCTGTCCCTCTCTCTCCCTCTCTCCCTGTTTCCCTCGCTCTTTCACATTCACACTCTCCGTTTCCTCTGCGGGCTTCGTGTTTCTGCAGGAGGAATCAATGATTTACTGTCGGTGTATCGCAGTCATAGTGGACGTTCAGGCATCGGGCCAGCAGCGTTTGTGGAGAACAGCAGGCTGCATTTTGAGGCATCTAGAGCTCCACAGACGAGTCAAATGTTGTTTATGCAGCCAACAGAGAACTTTGCTTCTTTTTGGGGGTTAATAATTTAGTATTTTGATGATTGTCTGCGAGCTAACTGCTACCTGTCGCTATCTGTTTGTATCCTGGTCTCATAGTATTATCAGTATCTCACTCCTGATCCTCCAGATGAGCTTTAGATCTCCATGTCAGGGAGTCTGAACTCTTATCAAGCGTCTCTTAAAGACTTCCTTTGACGTTTGCATTGCGTTCTGTGTCATTTGACAGGGTTAGGTTCAGCCAAACACACTGAGGATCAGCTAACACAAACACACAGGCTCAGACTCCATAGTGACCCAAGTGAAGGTGAAGTCTGTGATCAGCTGGGGAAGGAAACCTGCAAACCAAAACATACACAGATATGATCCAGATAGAAATGGAGCAAAATGTTACAATTTAGCAAATGTTGTGAAAATGCCGGCGTAGCATTTAAAAGATCCAAAGCAACTCTGTGAAGCGTTATTAGTGCGGCGATAACGAACGCGGCGTTCATACGGCATCAGCAGGTACGTGTTACATCAGCAGCTAATGAGGTTAAGAACGCCATCCTGCTGGTGATTAGCGATTGGCTGCAGTGTGTGTGTGTGTGTGTGTGTGTGTGTGTGTGTGTTCTTTCTGCATGGAGGGAACCAGCAGGGATTTGTTTTTGGAATTTTCAATGCAGGAAAGCAGGAAAATAAATGAAATATATATGATCTGCTCTGCATCAGGGTTGTGTTCTCTTCCCTCTCTGCTCTGTAGCTACTTGGTATTCCACTCGTACTTTTCTTCACACACCCTCTCACACACACTCGCCTTACAGTAAGTATTTTATTCTTACCCGTCACACCTCCTCTCTTCGCCTGTTCCTGTGGCGGCGTGATCTCGCTGTAACTCGGTGTCGCCAAGCAACTAACAGGTTTAAAGCTGCTCACTTTTACCACCGCGTTATTATCACCTTGTCTTAAAGACGCCTCGGTCCTCAGGGGGCAGCGGCAAAATGTACACCTGGCCACGCCCCCTGGTGGAAAGCACGGCTGCATGTCCCCTCAGGATGTGGAGGAGGGAGGAGCTTCGTTTTCCAAAATGGAGCACCAACAGCAGGGAACCATTGAGACGTCCTTAGCATCAATTTCATCCAACTTAATGTGAAGGACCCTGGTTGATGGTTCCTCAGGTGTTTTCACATGGATAAGGCTCCTCGTGATCAATACACTAGATTTGATGAGGGGAGATGAGTGGAATTTCCCTTTAAATTGGTTCCAAAAGTGTTCATTTGTAGCTAGCTGTTGGCATCTTCACCTCCTGTCATCAGCTGTCACATGTAGGAGTTGGGGAGGTTGGGGGGGGCAGGGGTTGATTGTAGACTTTGTTCCCAGATGTCTCCCATCTCCTACATTCATCTGCTCTTCCTCCCTCAGGGACACTCAGTCATTCTCAAACAGTTGAAGTCACTTGAGATGTCGTCGAGTTTGCTCGCTAAACTCTTCAACTGTAGCAGAGACGGAGGATTGTCTGAGATTAATCTCAGTTAATCTCCCTCCTGACGGCGGCGCTCAGAGAGAACAGCCTGTAAATTCCGACAGCGAGGCTCCCAGTGGACGCCCAAGCTTCTGCCTCCTGCAGACGCGTGATTGATACATTTGCAAACTAATGGAAGACGCTTCATACCTTTGGCGTTTGGTGATTCTGTCTCTAAGATACGGCTCAAAACCGCCAGGAAGTCAGGCACGAATGCTGAATGTCAGACAGGACGATGGCTTTCCCGGGGCCGCCGAGGTCAGAGATTCAAGTCCAGGACCTTCAGTGAGGAATCATCCCTTCCTCAAGGACGTCTCCCTCTTCTGTTCCAACCTAAAGGCTCTGCTCCATGACACTGTTTCAAATTAGCTTTAATATAATATGAGATCACTTTTAATGAAACGCTAAACTTGTTAAGTGTGGGTTTGACCTTTCTGAGACTTTGGAGAGTTCCCTCCAGGCTCACACCGCTCACACTCTCCTCATTCTGTAAAATAAATATGAGACAAATTTGTTCATTTGCAGCATCGAGCCGATGTTTGAACCAGATCAGGATCAACGTGATGCTAATGTGATGCTAATGTGATGCTAACAGGAAGCTCCTGCCAGCTCTGTTGACTCTATAGGCTCCTACGTGTGTGTTTGAACCCAAACACACAGTTTTCCAGTTGGCATTCCTGGTATTTCGCCGGCCTGCCAGCACAGTTTCCAGATCCAAATCTCTTTTTCCCACCTACTTACAATTTCCGACAAAATCTGTCTTTGGCGCTCCTGCTGAAAACAAACAAACAGCAGTGGAATCATAACAAAGTCAACGACGACTTTCAACACGATGAAGACAAATTTGTTCCTCGTCTGTCCGCAGTGTCGTGCCAACTCATTTAGTGAAACGCCCCGACAGAAAGAATAAATCATTTCCGCGTGTTTTCCGTCCAAATGAGTTCAGGTTCATTTAGAGTCACAGCGCTAAGCTGCCGTCTGTACCTTCTGAAATGAGACCAGACGCAATTTACTCAGCCAAACATCAAACGTCAGGTCAGCCTGTCTGCGTCCGGCTACAAGGTCGCGCTAACAGATGACTCGGCCTGATTGCCAGAGACAGAGTCGTTTGCTCGGCTCTAATTCGCCGCTGGTGAAGAGGGAAATGGCTTCTTCCTCTTCTTCTTCTGTGGTGTTGACGCGTGTGTTAGCGTTAGCTCTCTGGCGCTCGTGGCTACGCTCGCTTTCTGTCCCAGATCTGGCGCCGTGTTTGGCCCCAGTTGTGTCGGCCGCAGTGCTGAAGTTTGTTTTTCTGTTTATATTTCATCAGAAGGGAAACAGTAATCTCAAACATAAGGATGTGGCCCACTTTAGCTTTAGGGGCAAATTGGGCTTAATTATAGAGTTTACAGTTAATTTGATGTTTGCTCTGGCAGCTGGGACTTCTCTTGATATATTGGCTTGCAGCTGTTGGATAAAAACACTGGAATGCTTTTATTTTAAGGATAAGTGGTGGCGGTAAATGGACATAAAGCAATAGAAAGCTACAAGCAATAAGATTAAAATATGTACATAAACTCAGAGACACGTTGCCAAATGTTTACAGCAGTTAGCCTATAGGGGGCGCTACAGCACCAGCTTCACTCACTGTAGATGCTACATCATCAATACTTCTGCAAAGCTCTGAGCTTTAGAGACTTTTTATGTGACAGCTAGCATTATGCTGCGACAGAGAGGCTAACGCTAGCTTAGCAGTGTGTGGATGGAATGAGCTCTTTCCCAGCGGTGTGCTGACATGAAGGATATGATTTGTCAGTTGGCATTGCCGTTGTCAAATTGTGTTGGCCTTTCCGTGTTCATCCCTATTGGCTCCAGCATCCGGACTGCCCGCCCTCTTGTCAGAATCGGGGTAGAGGAGAAATAGCCGGTATCTAACAAAGGTGTGTGTGAGTGCTTAGATAACACACACACACACACACACACACACACACACACACACATGTTTCTGAAGTATAAAGCAGCCTGCAGGAGGTTTTAATAAACAGCAGCGCTCGCCTGGGGGTCACGGCAGCGGCGGTGTTAAAATAGCTCTGACGACAACACTATTGATGCTTATTCAGAGTTAGAAAGCTTCTCTGCTGAATGACTTCCTGTTTGGCCGTTCCCCCTGTGATGTCACCGGCTAGTGTCAATCACAGCGTTCCAGTTTGTATGAATCACTCAGTCGCTCCAAACACAAAGGATTTATCACTGTGATGACTCAGCGCTCGTAAAACAAAGACGTGAGTTTGAAAGCACCGAGTCTCACCTGAGTCACAAATGTGCCGACCTGCAACTCCACTTTCAAACCGAAACCGTTCAGATTGAGATTTCAGGAGGACTCCAGAACGCTTGGACTGGATGAGTAGTCTATCATGCAGAGAGCTGTAGCATGAGGACAGACCAGCAGGTGAGCTTGTAACATATATAACACGCCCATCCAGGGCCTGAGCTCAGTCTGCATCGATGCGTCAGTCCTGTCCAGGCGGTTAACAGGAGTTTGGTTTATCTGGCTGTATGTTCTGACTGCACAGAGCGGTGATGGCAGAGCGGTTTGATGATAACGCAGCACTCTAAGCCTCTAAAGGCTCCAGAGCATTTGGTCTTACACCCTGGAATATTCACTGTGCTTGTAAAGATGATGAAGAGTCCAACAGCTTCTTCCCCTAAAACGTTCCCATTGTAGGCCTGAGAGGTGAAACCAGGCCACAGCGTCCAAACTAACTCTGCAAACTTCCCCCTCCTTGCATACAGATGACTCCACCTTTGCTTTAGGGACCAGGGCACAAATGCTGTCCCAAAACCATTGTTTGTTATTTTGCTAATTGCCTCTGCTGCCCCACAAGTCCTGGCCAGTGGTTTGTGGCGTCTCATTGTGAACATCAAGCACAAATCATCCTGGATTCAGTTTGGCTTTCCTAATTAGTGCAACAGAGCTGCAAATCAATGAATGCTTGTATTGCAGCAAAGCGGGGGGGCGATCATGAGGGAATTAAACTCCTGTTATTGGAAATGACTGGCCTGGTGTTACCCAAGGAAAGTGTTTGTGCTTTGTTTGGCCACACGAGTCAGTGTGCTGCGACCTGTTCAAACTAATCAGAGTTTGTAATTGTTTGGGGTTTGTTTACTGGCCTCTCTTCCTGCTCACCGGGCTCAGGGATCCTGTGGCTGTGTGGGACTCTGCTGGATTCAGCTCTGCTCTGATGCTGCTGCAACAAACAGACACAAGGCAAGTCACAAGACAGCCAAGTCACAAGTCAAGACACATGAGTAAAAGCAAGACCAGATAGGTTCTGAATGAAGTCCTGAGTCAAGACTACAACTCGCAGGTTGAGATAGAGTCCGAGTCCGAAGTCGAGACAGATAAGTCTGGAGTCACATCTGGAGTCAAGGCTAGTTCTGGTTCTGAACGAACACAGGCTGGTGCTAAGTCAAGTTCCATGTCAGACAGACAGACATCTTCACTCATGACAAGTTCTGACTTAACGTAAGCAAGTCGCTAAGCAAGACGAAGAGTTTCCCAAGTAAAAACAGAGAACTCACAGGTCAGTTCAAGTCAAGACAGACCAGTCAAAGTGAGATTTGACGAGTCAGTACTGAAGACTCTTCTGTGATTGATCTATGCTGTGTAAACGAACATGGCTTCAGTGTTTATTTAGAAAAAAAAACACCAAATGATCTCACATTAAAGTGTGCAATTAAAAAAACAAACAGGCTCCATAAACTGAGTCTCTCTGCCCCAAACTCCCTAAAAGAAGCATTAGCTTCAACCAGCTGGGCTCGGCTCGCTGCTCAGTGATGTAGAGCTGCTGGCAGCTCTGGCTCTTATTCAGGCGGCGCTTTAAAGTTTAATGAGACGCGTTTCCTGCTTTGCTTTGACTTGTTTAACCTTCTTTACGGCGCCACATTAACGCCATGTTCCTGTTATCGCCCTCACCGGAGCGCCGCTCAGGTCGGCCCAGGTGACCACAGTGTTTGACCCCATGTCTAAGTAGTGATCAATCAATACTGATCATCAATATGATGCTGGAAACGCTGAGACGTTTCCCTGGAAGATATCTCTGATTTGTTCAAACTGAATGTTTGAAGCAACGCTGCTGGAGTTTAGTGTTTCATGATTCTCTGATATTTGACACATTAATATTCAGTGTAAATGATCAATCACACACTTGGAATCTGAAGGCAAAGTATTTTCTGGTTTCCTGTTCTTGTGTCGTCGTTTAGTCTGAAACATTCTCTCTTCTGTTTCAGACTGAATGTGTTTCTACAGACGTCACAAAGGAAACAAAAGCATCTACGCACTACCTCGCTATGAAATACAATACTAGAGACTAAGTAGATCAAGATTCACACTTCTTTCATCTGGCCCCTTGCTCTGTGTGGCCCTCAGTGTCCTCTCTGCACTTCTGAGGCTCTCTGCACCTTCTCAGGCTCTCTGCACCTTCTGAGGCTCTCTGCACCTTCTGAGGCTCTCTGCACCTTCTCAGGCTCTCTGCACCTTCTGAGGCTCTCTGCACCTTCTCAGGCTCTCTGCACCTTCTGAGGCTCTCTGCACCTTCTCAGGCTCTCTGCACCTTCTCAGGCTCTCTGCACCTTCTGAGGCTCTCTGCACCTTCTGAGGCTCTCTGCACCTTCTGAGGCTCTCTGCACCTTCTGAGGCTCTCTGCACCTTCTGAGGCTCTCTGCACCTTCTCAGGCTCTCAAACTAAAAGCAAAGAAAAGCCAAGTGAATGTGATTGAGGCTCAACTGATACCAGGAGCCAAACGTCAGCGCCACTTGAGTTTGACTGACATCCTTCTAACCCAGACAGACTGAAGCTGGAGGAGCAGTCACTCCAAATAGGTTCCCATAAACCCCTGCACATACGCTGCTATACGACCTGACAGGGGCGAGATGGAGCTGAGTCCTATTCCCCAGCTCATATCGCTGCTGTGGTTATTGCTAATATCATTAGGGACAAAAACAAAACGTGGAACAACGAGTAACGCTTCTGCTTGTAATGCTGCTGCAATCTCCATTCACCAGCGGCCCTGAGAGATTGAATGTTCCGTGGCTCAGCAGGGTTCCTCTGTGTCTTCCTCTGTATTAGCATACCTGCGCTCTGCTCCACTATCTCTCTCTCCTTTCAACGCAATCAGCTCGGCTGCTGCACCCAGTCTGAGTCCAGGCAGGCGTGGCCAATGAGAGCCTGCAGACGCATCCGATGTGACATGTGACCTCAGTGGGCCGCTGGAAATCTGAACATTATCATTCACATTCATTTATGGAGCTGAAATGGGACCACAGGTGAACAATTACCCATAATGCATTCATAGTTATGCTCCCAGAATGCTCACACTCGTGTCCTGTTTTCTCCTCCCGAAGTTTTGATGATTTTGTTGTTTTTGTTGTGTATTTCTCCGTCAGCTCCTCGCTGTCCTTGCTCGTCCTGATGCAGATACTAGCAGACGAAGATGGATCACTGTGCTCAGGTTCTGCAGCCCCTTGGGGAGGCTTAGCTGTAGTGGACTCACACACACACACACACACACACACACACACACACACACACACACACACACACACACACACACACACACACTCTGATAAGGATCCTGTGGAGCTTTACAGTAGAACTCCATGTCCATGAATTAATGATTGTTTTTTGAGTTGAGCTGCTATCTGTGACGATGCACCGAGGAATCTGTCCCCATCCACCAGAGCGGGGGTGGTGGAGGTGGTGTGTGTATGTGTGTGTGTGCGTGTGTGTGTGGGGGGGGTGTATAACCTTGGCGTTTATTGATTTCTTTTCCTAAGTCTTTTGCAAACACCTTGGTGGGAACTCTTTGTGCCGTGCTGAAACAGAGATTAGAGCGAGCGGCCTGGAGCCTGAAGTTT
>NW_027467275.1:40000-50000 GCF_046128005.1 Genypterus blacodes | reverse complement strand
CCCATATGAGCTACAGGGACAGCCATGTAGGAGAGGAGAGGCTTCATGATGTCACTCTCTCTCCCCCTGCCTCCCTCCAGACTGGCGGTGTGTTTACGGCGCTCTGTGCCACCAAACAGCACCGCTCTCTGTCTTATTTTCCTGTCAGGCGGGCGCAGAACGATCAGGCCTATTTTTAAATCAGACAGGCGCAGATAAGAGCAGCTGTGGTGACGGAGCAATATGGAGCCATGTTCACTTCAGGGACGCTTCCATTCTCCATCAACAGGTAGCTTACCTGCTCTGTGTGTGTGTGTGTGTGTGTGTGTGTGTGTGTGTGTGTGTGTGTGAAGGAGACGGCCATCCTTCCACACTGCCTTCAGCTCTTACAGTCAAACCACAGGCAGAGGGATGATGCAGATCCCACACCGGCCACAGGGGGCAGCAGTGAGTGCAACATGTCCATGCTAACGACTAACGACAAACTGTGAAACTGAAAATCTGATTTAGTTTTCGTCTCCAGTGTGTGCAAACAAAGACAATGTTAAATAAGAACAAAGACGTTTAAATGTGGTGATGAATTTCAGAATACATTGTTTTGTTGTTTATATAATTACAGTTACTGTGGAATGAGTCAGGGAGAGTTTATTAACAGATTATCCTCAGGAGAAAGTCACTACTACACACACACACACACACACACACACACACACACACACACACAGTCTTGGTCCCCGGGGGTTTAAAGTTTAGTAGGGCTGTTAGCTGGATAAAGACCAAGTCATTAGAGAGAGAGAGAGAGAGAGAGAGAGAGAGAGAGAGAGAGAGGTTTGTCAGTCTTACAGTATTGAAGGAATTGAACTCTCTGTAGTCGTTTGTAGCGTTGCGTACGTTTGAATCGTAACAAATAACGGCAAAAGTGCAGAAATGAGGAAATCCGTGGACTTTCTGGAGACCAAGCCAGATGGAGATCAGGTCTAACCTGGGGCCCAAACACATCTCTCCCTCCTCCGTCAGGCAGACTGGTATTTAATCTGCAGTGCAGAGTTTCTCTCAGCCATTCCGATGTAAATGCCAGCTAAATTCATCTTGATGACAGACGATCATTAGGGTTAGGCTGCACGTCCTGCAGCGACGCTTCACCCGCTACTGCGTCTCGTCTCCTACTCCTCCGTCGCTCTGTCTCCGTCGCTCTGTCTCCGTCGCTCTGCCTCCGTCACTCTGCCTCCGTCGCTCTGCACGCCTGCTTTCATTTCTCTCTCCACAAACTGCAGCTTTCCCCATTTCCTCCAAATTGATTCATCCACCTTTTGTATTTTCCTCATCTTCGAATGAAAGCAATTTTGTCGGTGCAGATTGTGCAGGGACCCCCGCCCCGCCGCACGCAGGGAGCGAGGAAGACTACCCACATAAGTAATTGGCCGTCGCTGGACAGATGGAAGGCGGCGTGCAGGAGCCGCAGGTCAGCGGAGAAAAGGTTCATTCTGTGGGATGCAGATGACGAGGCTGAGGGAGGCCAACGTATATGAAAAACACACACACACACACACACACACACACACACGCAATACACACACACACCCAAACAGGACCAATCCCTGCTGGGTGCTCCGCCCCGCCTGCCCGCAGCCTCACACTCCGGTCCATGGAGGCTTTAGTATTCTAAACACGCCGGGCCAACAGGAGCAGCAGTGGCGCCCCCTACAGGAAACCAAACCTCACCCAGGCAGAAACAGAGACTGAACCCTAAACTGTGTGTGTCTTTATTCAGAGCTCTAGTCTTCTTACTGGGAAGCTTTCATGCTTGCTCTGGGTAAGGACAGTAGCTACCCCCCCTCGTGTCCCTCCCATGTGTTCAGTGCTACAGCGCCTCTCAGTGGAGAGAGTTTGTGTTGCGGTGGAAGTCCCCTTAATCATTGTTTTCTTTTTGACGTGATGGTTTCACACATTCTCATTATGGTCCATAGAAACAAAGAGGTCTGTAACTCCATGTTTAGTCACAGAAGTGAAGTCATTATTATGGCTCAGCTTCATTCTGTGTGTCAGTCTGTGCATCCAGCCTCAGACTGAGTGATTGAAGCGTGTTCTGGTCCTGGTGCAGCTCTGGTTCACCTCCACTATCACTTTCACAGACGTCTCTCCACAGGAACAGACTCCACCTCAGACTAAATACCACCGTATGCTAGGTTGCTAGTGTGTGTGAAGAGCTTCTCATTAACGCTAAACCTTGAACACACTCTTGTACATTTATATCAAAGGTATTTTCTGCTGTGCCTCTGGTATTAAAACAGACAATCAGAAACAGAGCCAGCCTCTCAGCAGAGCAGCAGAAGAAGCCCTCTGCTCGCTCACTCGCTCCCTCGCTCACCTGCTGCCTGGATTGGCAGCCCCGACCTCGGCGGAGCGGCTAAGTGGGCTGTTACCACATGCGTCTGTGCTCTAGAGTGGAGAAAGGTCAAGTGCACAATTGGCAAACTTGTGAGTTATTGGAGAGGACGGCAGCAGAGTGATAAAGTAACAGGAACACTCTGCTGCCTTCACCAGGCTCCAACAGCTGCCGGCTCCATCAGAGGAGGAACGCCACGGGGAGGTCACCTGATGTTTAGGTGAGGCATCTGGAGGCGTGTGTTAAGGATGAGTGCTGGGCGTGGCAGGTTAGGACTTCCTCTGAGGAACGAGAGAACAAACATGTTCCAGAATAAAGGCTGAGATGTTCAGGTTGGGTTAGAGATGCAGGATGGTTGCGATCAGGAGAGGGTTAGCTCGAGTGTTAGGGTGCAGCTGTGATCACTGAGGAAGGCTGGACGGCTCTGTGGGACTGAAGTAGAGGGATCCTCTTCACGTCCCTGTGCTGCTGTGGCTCCTGGGCTGTGATGAGAGGAAGGATCTCCTCCTCCTCGTGCGGCCTGAAGCTCTGTGTGCCAGCGCCCTAAATGAAAAGTGCATCAATCAGCACGAGTCAAAGTTTAATGAGACGCTGATGTGTGTTTCAAGCGTTTTAATCCTTTCAGGCTCAGAGACGTTTGAATGGATGGAGGCTTCATGCTCGTTTGGATGAAAGAATGAATGAATGTTCAAACTAAAGCCAACAGTGGTGAGAACAAACACTGATTGGTTCAAGAAAAAGTCAAACTATTGTGAGAATAAAGTCTGAATATTAAAGAACAAACTCATATTGGTTAAATAACGGAATTCCTTCACGTCTGATTGAGTTTATAATTCAATGCACCTGTTACCATGGCGACATTTAAACATGGTCAGCCAGTGACTTGTGCGTTTGTGTGTTTGTGTTGTGGGTCTCTGGCCTCCTGAACACGGTGCAGTATGTAAGAACAGCAGGAACCCTAAAGAAACCAAAACAAACCAAACCAAATCAAATCAAAGCGTCTCAGCCTGGCCGCCTCTCAGCTCAACATTAGCATATATGTTTAGCTTGGGCGACTTTGTGGTAGAAGTGAGCCTGTAACCCCGCAGCGTCGGTGTCATCTCCCCCCTCTGAGCGACGCAGCGCTGACACACAGGATGACAACTGGAACTAAATCAGCCCGGCTTCCATAATGACTCAAGGGACAAATGTATCATAAACACGCACTTTGTCATAATTGCCAGCAGATCTGCTCATTTCAGCTGCTTGTGCTTGGCGGCGACACTTGGCGATGTTGTACATAAATCGGCGTCAGCGTCGCCACAGGTGTTTACACAGCGTCTGTGTGAGGCTCTGAGACGAGCGGCAGACGGGAGAGGAGACGCCGCCTGCTTAAGGGTTTAACTAATGGATTCTATGGAATGAAAAGATGTGAAAGGGAAGAGTTTTAGTGTTTAGAGTTTAGTGGGAACATTTACAGAGCTTTAAACACGTGAACGGTACAGGAGCTCAGTGCTCCGATCATTAGACCTGTACAGGCCCAGGTGATGTGGAGTCGTACTGGAGTTTGATGCTCAGACTTCAGTAACATTAAGCTTTAAGATCAATCCATTCATTGCCTCACTCACAGTGTAATCAAAGGGTTAACAGGCATGTAAACACACTGAGCGAAGACGTTACAGCTCATGTCTCTGTAAGAAACACAGACATGTAGATAGATGGACACACACAGGGATGGATCGATCAATAGATGGATTGATGGATCGATTCGACCATCGTTTCTGGTAGAAAGCAGATGATTCTCTTCATCGCACGTTAACACACACACACACACACACACACTTGTTAGACGTGGTGGTGCCTCCTGGTTGATCAGGACAGCAGGAGGTAATGAGGATCCTCATCTCATCGTCTCTTCACAGTTTGGACCTGCAGGCTCTCAGATTTATTTAATGAAAGGGAAAATTAAACTTCTAATGTACATTCATATTGTTTGTGGGAAAAGAGTGTTTGCTGGTTGAATAATGAACCTTTGCAGCCTCCCGGCGTCTTTCAGTAATAAATCAAGTGGAGCCGCTTCGGAATGGGAAACACAGATTGGCTCTGGCGTGGAGCTCTGAGGCTCTCAGGGCTTTGGTGTCGCATTTGGTTCAACCAGCAATGAATACCAAGCAAACAAGTAAATAGATAGAAACTGTTCTTATTTAACTCCCACTGTGCACTGAGATGTGAAGGTGAGAGAACAAAACCAAGACCTCCTCTCCTTCCAGGACCCTTTGAGTCCGTTAGCTGCTCTGTGGTTCATAAGGGTTGATCGTTTGGAGCTTTATTGTACCCAGGCTGTGTTTGCATCATCGTGCCTTTAAAAGCCCCACCAACACCCAAACACCAGCACAGCCTCGCTCCCCAGTTAAGTCTCGGCCATGCGGTCCTATAGACACAGTTCACAATCCTGGACCGTCTTCCCTGTCCCCTGCTGGGCAGTTGGGGGACCTGCATGGAGGACATCAGTCCAGACTTTGACAACATCTACAGGTCTTGAGACCCAAGAGTTAGACGAGTTGCCCTAATGCAGACGTCTCCAACCCCGTCCTCCAGCAGCGGGGACACCAGGGAGACGCAGGTCAGGACATGGAGAGATGTCAAACCTGTCACAGACGACTTCAGGACCTGAAGACCTCAGTGTGTGTCCGGTCCAGTGAGTGGATGTGAAAGTGGAGTCGTCCAGAACTCTGCGCTCAATGATCGAATGCTTGGAGAATAAATGTGAGCGATGTTGAGGGAAATTGGTGTTTTCAAGTCAGAACTCACTCCAGTTTGCGTTCACATGCAGTTTCCATCAGCCTCAGCAGTGAGGGAAGGAGGCTGAGTCTCAGGGAGGAAGTGACTGAGCTTGGCAGGCTGCAGACTGTAATTAGCCTGTGGAACAGATCAGCACTTTGCTGCTCTGACAACTTCATTAGCTGCTTCTTTGGGAGACTTTGGAGCAGAATGAAATCAGATGCAGAATCCCCCGAGTGATGTAAGCGACAGCACCGCCGTGCAACTCGTCAAAGACTAACAAGGGGATTTAAACCAAAGCGACGCAGAGGAGTAAAGGAGTCGAGGAGTCGCGTCCCGGACGAAGCTTCGCTGCCGTCTGAATGCTGCCTGATGCTTCATGCAATGCAGTCTGACTGGGCCGCCCACGGGTTAGAAGGTGTGTGTGTGTGTGTGTGTGTGTGTGTGTGTGTGAGATATCAGTGCACACTCTCAGTTTCACTTCCGTTGCTGTAGCTGCTCGTTCCGCTCACTTTAACCGGTGCTGTGACCAAATGTAATTCCATCTGTGTGAATGTATGTGTGTGTGTGTGTGTGTGTGTGTGTGTGTGTGTGTGTTGTGTTGTCTGTAGGTGTGAAGAAGTGTGTGTCATCAGGTGTTTAAATCATGGCACGACCTTGCTCTTGTGAAATTGATGGTAATTTGGGGGAGGGTTGCTGTTTGTCTTGGATTCTGAAGGAAGAAGAGGAGGAGGGGGGAGGAAGAGCAGGGGGGGAGGAAGAGGAGGCGGGGGGGGGGGGGGGGGGCTTTGTGATGGCTGCAGTCTGGATGATGGATTGTGGGAGGTTTTCCTGGTTTTTCCATCGATGGCTGTCCTTCACTGCAGTGTTAATGGGTGTGTGTGTCTGTGTGTGTGTGTGTGTGTGTGTGTGTGTGTGTGTGTGTGTGTTTAACATACCGTGTCATGCGTGTACATTGTTATATAGCTTTGCACTTCCTGCTCTCTCCCTGCTGAACCTGCTGACGCTCTGTTCTGCTGCTTCTATCTGCAGACTCACTCGTTCTCTCACACGCTACATTAGTTTGATGTGAGTGTATCACTAATGAGCACACTGAGCTGTAACTCTGCTGCCTGATACATGAAGGACGCTCCAAACTCCTCAACCTGACGCACAGCCATAAGGAAGGGACGCCTGATTTAAAGCCCCGAGATCCTGTCTGATATCTACGTCTCCGTCTGTCCTCTGAGTCAAACCTAAAGGGACAGACTCATCTAGAACCTTCCTTAGAAAGACCAGGACAGACACACAAGAGGACAAGAAAGTGTGGGTCAGGCAAAGCATATACACCAGTGTGTGTGTGTGTGTGTGTGTGTGTGTGACAGGGCAGACAGCTCCTGTTGCTCCTCATGTGGAGCGGCGGCCGTGTGCCAGCGTGTGGACAGGTGCGCTGGGAGACAGACTGGCTGTGATTGCAGCGTCTGGGCTCAGCGCCGCTGCAGACGAGCTGGCGTGTCCGCGCTGCTCGACGCCTTCGTCTGAACGTCCGCAGTCAAGGCGGCGGGCGTACAGCGGCGGCGTTCCAGCGGTCAGATCTGCCTGTCTCTGCATCTTTGTCTTTCATTCTATCGCTCCGTCTTTATCCGGAGGCCTCGGGGACGACTTATGTCCCACAAGTCCCAGATTTGTGTGTGAGGCCGACGTGTGTGTGTGTGTGTGTGTGTGTGTGTGTGAGTGTTCTGTGTTAGTATTCATGACTGTGTGTGATGCTGATCCACTGCAAAAACGGGAACACAAGAAAGTCTGTATTATTTGGCAGCACAGGAAGTCGTCTCATGAAGTACAGAGACGTCTGAGTCCTGGACTCAAACTCAAGCTCATCAGTTTGTGTTCTGGATTTAATGAGGAACAGAGCAGAGTGTGACTCCAGACTCAATGTCTGACCTCTGCTGCGTTCAGGCGCTCATTGGACGGTGGTACATACCAGAGGGTAAACAGAACAATGTGGAACGTTGCTGTAGAGGCTCCAACATGGATCCATAGGGGTCCATATGGGTCCATATGGGTCCAGGTCCATATGGGGCCATTCAAAGACCTGCAGACCTGTGAGGCAACAACAAATATCTAAAGAAGAATCTCTCCTGTTGGCCTTAGTTTGAGTTAAGATGCAGTTGAGGAATCGATGGAGCCACAAACCTAACGTGTCTCTCTCTCTCTCCCAGGATTGAGTATCGAGCTGTCACGCAGGATCAACTCCCCAAATAAGAGAAGCTCCTCTCCTCACTCGCCAATCAAGCCGGACGCAGCCAGGAATCTGTGAGAAATCAATCAGAGTCAGAGTGGAACTTAATTTTCCCACATTGCTTGTTGGGTCTCCACATTTCTTTGATCTCTCTGGATGAGTTTAGGAGGTCAAGGGTGCAGCAGGTATTGATTCTGTGGCATGAGAGTCCTGGTAACTCCCCCCCCCCCTCCACCCTGAGCCCTATACGTTACCACACACACTCCCTTTATTGCTTTGTCAATAGTATAAAGCCTCACTTGTAGTTATTTGGCTGCTGTGTATCTGTGGGTGTGTGGGCAGACACACACTTTAGTGAAACAGCTGTGTCAGCGTTTAGAGCTCAGAGCCGAGACCACGATCCATCCTGCAGCCACTTAAGGCTTTACGGCCGGGGGGAGAGGTCATCGCATCACTGTCACTCAACCATCCGAATCACACTCACAAGTTTACTGTGAAAGAACGCAGCCATGGCAACAAAGGTCAGAGTTACTATAGGATAGAGATCCATGACAACACGCTGAGGGTTCAGGGTCAAAGGTCAGAGTTACTATAGGATAGAGATCCATGACAACATACAGAGGGTTCAGGGTCAAAGGTCAGAGGTGTTTGTATCTCAGCTTGTAGAGGCTTTGTTGTTGTTTGTTCATGGATCCATAATTCAGTCACCATGTAAGAACGCAAATGAGCTGCAGCTGCAGTCCAGCAAACGTCTGCAAACTCAGTCGTCGTAGGAAGACGGGGGATCGTTCCAAACATGCTGAAAGCTCCTGTCAGAGCGTGGGCTTGTGTTCATCATTCTCAGCACATTTACTACAAAACCAACAACTCTGATTATCCTCGCCATGCTGTGATCATCATCAAACATGAATATTCATCATTGTTTATATTAGTGTAACACAATAAAGGTGCCTCATTAGCATACTGGCTGTGTTCCAGTCCAGCTGCTGTGAGTCGACTCAGACGACTCTGTGAGGTCCGACCCCGCCGTTATCTATAATGCAAACCAAGCGCACGCTCTGCACTCGCACCATTGATTGTGCAGCCCGGTGACAAATGGAATGTACCACGCCGGCGTTCATCAGCGCACAATTTATTTATAAAGCCGGACCGCTGCTGCCAGAGTGCAGCGCCGCACAGCTGCCCAGATATTGGGCAGATACTTCAGCTGCCAGGGCGCAGGAAGACGGGGGGGCGCTAACCACCAATCATCTGAGACTGTGGGTGTGTGTGGGTGTGTGTGTGTGTGTGTGTGTGTGTGTGTGTGTGTGTGTGTTCTGTTGTCCCATTCCGAGACACAGTCAGGCTGGTGTGAAAGTCAAACAGGAAGCTGAGGTCGTTCAGGTTGAGGATTAAAGCTGGATGAAGTAAATTTTAGGATTATACAACAATCATTCTGTGTGTTTTTGGTCTCGTGTCTAACATCTAATGGTATTTGGGGACAGTAACAGAGGATTCTCTTCTGTATTTGCTGAGGAGTCTTTACCCTTTAACAAGTAAAGCTAAGTAGCTTGAATGTAGTTTCTTGTTCTCAGTAGCTTGTGGAGTAGCTGATGACTTTCATAAGAGAGTAGCTTGGCTGCATCTTGAGTAGCTTGTAGCTTGGCAGTGGCTTCCTCAACGCTAATTGTTTATGAGAGACCTGAGTGTGAGCACACACACACACACACACACTGTAATTGTCACAGTGCGTGTGTGTTTGTAGTACATCTCCTGGTCTGTGCACATCATCAGCCCGTGGGCTCTGTAATCACTGCAGCACTCCACTGCAGCTCAGACACAAGAAGCATTAAATCTACACACACAAACACACACACACACAGGTTCACAACCTTCACCCATCCAGCTCCACACACACACACACTCTCATTGTGTGATGGCAGCAGCAGTCAGGCTGAAGTGCGATGGATGCTGTTGACAGGCAGCAGGAGGCTTGTAAGTGTGTGAGCAGGTTTGTTATGGTGCACTGCAGAGCGGCGGGCTGGGATGAATCAGCATGTGAGCTCCGAGAGGAAATTGGAACGGAAGGTCACAGCCACGGAGATGCCGGTTAGATTTCCTGGGCTGACAGCTCCTGGAGGATGGGTGAGGAGCACAAACAGAAGCTGAGGCGCCGCTGCTGCTGCTTCATCTGCTCCTGATTGAGTTCTTAACAGAGAGTGTGACCCGCTAACGCTGAGTTTCTATTAAGCCGGATGATAACGGCTTCTGTTCTCTCGTGTGGATAAGGATCTGTGATTAGCTCAGGAGCCTTCGTCCCCTCGGGGCCACATGGGACCCTGAGCGCCCCTGTTTGGTTCTATCACACTCAGCTTCACCGCTCCATCACATCATCTCGTCTCTCATCTCTGGCGTTTCAGCTTCCTGTTTCTCCAGACGCATTGCTGAGCTGCTGAAGCATTCACAGGATCTCACCAGGATTCAGGAATGATTAGAAAACATGAGACCATGTTGGGGTTTCCCCCAGACTGAGTCCTCTGAATCCTTACAGATCCTCACATTGAAGGCTTTTCCCTAATGAGTCTCCAAGTTGCCGGGGACCATTAAGAAATTTCAAGAACCACATCTTTCAAGAAGATGAAAGTGTAGTGGAGAGTTCAGGGCGTCCTGAAGTC
>NW_027467275.1:7500-35000 GCF_046128005.1 Genypterus blacodes | reverse complement strand
CAGTTGGGCCGTAAAGCAGAGTTATGTGAGCAGGAAGTCTCAGCAGACAGCGTTCCTCTGTGACCAGAGAGCAGGAAACAATGATGTCAAGATGTCTCTTCTTCTTCTCGCAGGCGTTTAAGGGCCTCAACAACGCAGTAATATTGACATGGCAGTAAGCCGAGCCGCACTTAACATGGACTCCACGCCGCTAACGGACAGATCCATCAGGGGAACGGGGCGTTCCTCAGACAGGAGCGCTTCATTCATCACCCCCCTGAAGCTCTTCTGACTTGGAGGACCTTAAACGTCCTGCCTGACCTGTTTACCTCACGTTTGTCCTGATTATCTGTGCCAATATGGCCACCTGATGGACACCGGCGTCCCACTGAGCCTCAAACATCTCACATCAACCTGCTGCTGCCAAAACATGGAGGTTTGAGGTCACTGGATGGAACTCTGTGAGGGGGAGATGTTTGGGAATCAGGGCAGAAAAATCATCTCTCCTCCTCCTCTTCCTCCTCCGCCTCCTCCTCCTCTTCCTCCTCCTCCTTTTCTCCTCCACCTCCTCCTCCTCTTCCTCCTCCGCCTCCACCTCTTCCTCCTTCTCCTTCTCTCCTCCTCCTCCGCCTCCGCCCCCTCCTCTTCTTCCTCGACACTCAAAGCTGAGATATTGATTCTGTTCATCTCCAATCATCACAATCAAAAACAATCATTATGTTTTTTGGCTTGTTATTGATAAATAAGGATTGATTTGTAGAATTCCTCCCCTCGGCATTTAGTCTTGTTTTTTTAAGCTGCTGCTCTGTTTTCATGAAGTCAAACCAAATGTACTGGAGGGATCGATGAAGACGAGCAGAGCAGAGAAGGTTACTGTTTATGTTCCAGAGTCCAACCGGAAACATTAAATGAGTTCAACTGCTGAGGGGGAGAGAGAGAGAGAGAGACAGAGAGAGAGAGAAATAGAGAGAGAGAGAGAGAGAGCGAGGCAGTCCTGGTTCTGCTCATTCTTCTCTCACTGGTTCTGATCCATGAGCTCATGTGTTCTGTGTGGTTGATGATGTTTAACCTTTTGAGTTCTCTGGTGTGTGTCTCACACGATGTCACATTCATATACATGATGATCTTCTCCTCTTCTCCTCCTCCTCTCCAGGGTCTCCTGTCCTCGTCAGGTGAAGCTCTCTGAGCCGCCGCCCCTCCCCCTCCCTCTGTCCTCCTTCCTGTGTCCTACAGTCGCCGTCCTCGGACCCTCGCCGTCCTGAACCCAAACCCGGCTCCACCTGCCAAGCCCCGTCCGACGGCTGCCACTGGCCCTCCCTTTGCCCCATGGTGGCCCCAAGGCCCGCCCTCTCGCTGCTATTGGCTGTCCTGGCCTGCACAGGGCCCGCGCGCCCCTCGCCCCCCCTGCTGCTCCGGCCCCGGGAGAGAGAGAGGGACTCGGGTGGGGTCAACATCGCTGTGGTCCACTCGGGCTCCTCCCTGCTCCCGGAGACGGCCGCGGTGGGAGGTGCAGGGGCCGGAGAGCCGGGACCGGGACTGGGGCCCGGTGCGGGGGACGGTCTGGGAGGAGGAGGTGGAGGAGGGGCTGGCGGTGGTGGAGGTGGTGGTGGAGGAGGAGCTGGAGGAGGAGGAGGGGGTGGAGGAGGAGGAGGAGGAGGAAGAGGAGTAATAGCTTCAGCCTCTGTGGCGGGAGCAGCTGTGATGGCCTCCCTGTCGGCCTCCTCTCCCTCCCTGTCTCTGGCGGCGCTTGTGGGAGAGACGGTGATGACGCCATCAGGTCAGGCCAACGTCATCTACCTGGCTGTGAACGAGAGCAGCCCAGGGAGCCTCCTGCTGCAGCTGTGTGAGCTGCTGGCTACCACACCTCTGCAGGTACACACACACACACACACACACACACACACACCATACACACACACGCACCATACACACACACACACCATACACACACACGCACCATACACACACACACACCATACACACACACGCACCATACACACACACACCGTACACACACACGCACCATACACACACACACACACCATACACACACACACACCATACACACACACGCACCATACACACACACACACCATACACACACACGCACCATACACACACACACCGTACACACACACGCACCATACACACACACACACCATACACACACACACACACACACACACACCTTACACACACACGCACCATACACACACACACACCATACACACACACGCACCATACACACACACACCATACACACACACGCACCATACACACACACACACCATACACACACACGCACCATACACACACACACACCATACACACACACACACCATACACACACACGCACCATACACACACACACCATACACACACACGCACCATACACACACACACACCATACACACACACACCATACACACACACGCACCATACACACACACACACCATACACACACACACACACACACACCATACACACCATACACACACACGCTCCATACACACACACACACACACACACACACACACACACACGCACACACGCACTCACGCACGCACGCGCGCATACACACACACACGCACATTGATTGACGGATCATCCTGTGATAAACTGATTTATTGATTAGACATGAATGTGTGATCCCAGTTTGATTGATCTGTTATAGTTGAGATCATCTTCATGCTCTGTTGTGTTTGTTATTGTTTTCACTCATCTTCATTCATTCATAGTGGGGCTGTAGGAGCTGCAGCTGCTTCAGGTCAGAGTCCCACAGGTAAACACACATGATGATGATGAAGAGGATGATGACACAGGTGATGAAGGCCTCACAGCCCTTCATCCTTCATTCATTCGCTCATTGCTTTTATTTGCTGTCTTTGTATTCATATCTGCTGATGGTTGAACATCTGAAGGTTCTTGTCCTGAGCCCTTAGAGTGGGACTTTGTGACCTTTTCTCCAGGTCTCCTGTGCAGCCCGTTTGCATATCAAACGCTCCCCTGTGAGAGCGGAGCTGCGTCGCGCCGCTTCAATTAGCTTTGCACAATCACAACAAGAAAACAAGTGTTAGGATATGGAGTCGTCTCCTGGTGTCGTTAAGGACGACGGGCTGAACCCAAATCCATCAGGACACAGAGATAAACACAGCTGAACACGCAGAGAGGGAACAGAGCAGAACAGAGCAGTACTATTGATTATTCCACCAATAATTCCTTAATTTCTGGGTTTATTATCTGGTTGAAAGGTGAAGGATCACAGCCAGAACACTCCAGAATCAATAATGAATAATAATAACATCAAATGCAATAAAACCTGTAAAGGTTTGTGAATGAAACTAGAGACCAACATCCCTCTGCACTCACACACGATGGCTCAGTGTACCTGCTCACCCTCTGGGCCCGGGGGTCCAGAGCCACGCTGGCCCGATCCAGAACCTCAGACAGAACCACACAGGTTCTCTTGTTGCCATCGGCGTCTCAAAAAACCCCTGATTCACTGGAAGCTGAAGAAACAAACGAGTTTTATTCTCTCTTCCTCACGTGACGTTTTTATTTCAGGGATCCTGGAAGGCCCCTTAATCATCAGTTATTCTGTTTTCTAATGATGCTTTCCTGTGTATTTGAGTCCCGTCTGACTAATCTGATCTCAATCTGCAGGCTGGAGTGTTGAAACTCTCTCTAAAGCAACACAGCAGCATTAATGAGCTTTGGGTCTCATTGTTATTATTCTGTATTATTCTCATTAGCTGCAGTAATGACTTTAGCTGTTTGCTGCCTGCTGCCTTTGCATGTTAACACGCTGAAGAGGCCCACAGACTGGCAGCTTATCTGTGCTCTGTGTGCTGTAAACCAGCTTAGTGAGCACACACACACACACACACACACACACACACACACGTGTCGCTCCTGACAGGATGCCAGTCGGCTTAGATTGGATCTCTGATTTCGAGGCAGAAGTTATTTCATCATTTATTACAACACCTTCAGCTCTGTACGGATTCACTTCCTTCAGATATTTGTGTTAAAGATTAGAGAGTGTGTGGAGCGTCTGAAGGCTCCAGAGGAGGGCGGGCCGTGTCTGGAGCCTCAGGTGCGCTGCAGCTTTGATGAGCCGCTGACGTGACGCCTCTGCTCTGTCTGCAGGGTCTGGTGTTTGAGGAGGAGAGGCCGCCGCCCCCTAACCGCGCCCCTCTGGCCCCCATGCTGGAGTTTGTCTCCGCCCAGACCGGGGTTCCCGTGGTCGCTGTCGGGGGAGGGGCCAGCCTTGGAAGAGAGCCACAGGTAAAACATGAAGGCAGAGTTTGTGTGGACATGTGAGGGGACTGAGACCTCATGACCTCTTGACCTCTTGTACCTGCATGCTTGAACTCCATGCAGCTTCAGTCTGTCTGGCTTTGTGCTTTTGAACCATCAGGGATTTATACAAGTAATCTGCCTTTGGCTTCATTTTATTCTAATTGAAATCCTTTTCTGACTCTTATTGACTCTAACTGAAGCTTACAAGTCTAAATGCCTCCCGATCCCCACGGAGCCTCTGGAGCCGGCCTCTATTACAGAGGAGCTGCGTCTCTCTGAGGTGTGACACGCTGAACGGGCCTCTGTGCCTGGAGAGCAGCTCCACCTTTGCGGAATGTGTGTATAATTAAAGTCTAATCTGGGCTTAATTGCCTCTGGGACGCTGAGCCCAACATGTTCCCCGACTCACGCCACCGATCAATCAGCCGTGCGTCAACTCTGATTCTAAAACAGCGACTCAGGACATTTCCTACCAGTGCTGGCATGACAGGAGAGCCGCTGGAGGGGAGGAATAAGTCCTCAACCACCAGGCCGCAAGGCAACGTTCTGACCTGCTTGTGTTTAGAGCCAACAACCGAATGAATGTAGATTTATAACAAAACAATCTGATCTGAAACTGAAACTGAGGAAACACACAAACAAATCTGACTTGTTGACATTTTTTAATAAGATTGTTCTACTTTGACTTAATCCACACGGCTGTCTGCACAGAATAAGCCCCTCCCCCTACGAGGCCACTCCCCTATGAGGCCCCTCCCCTATGAGGCCCCTCCCACCGTGAGGCCCCTCCCACCTGTCCTGACGTGAGCCCTCTGTTTCAGGAGAGCGGCTCCATCTACCTCCAGTTCACCTGCTCCACCGCCCTGCAGCTGGAGGTCATCTTCGAGGTGCTGGAGGAGTACGACTGGACCTCCTTCTCTGTGGTCACCACCCGTCACCACGGCTACGAGGACTTCCTAGCCATGGTGGAGGGAATGACAGACGGGTCGTTCATCGGCTGGGAGAAGAAGAGTGTAGTGGTTCTCAACGTGACGGACGACCCGGGCGGGGCGCGAACCAAGCGCTTCCTCAAAGACAACGAAGCTCAGGTGAGAATCCTGAGGTGACCTTCCTCCTCCTCCAGCTCGTATGCAATCACCTGAACAATGTCTCCCTCCTCTTCCTTTCTAAACCGTCTCCCTCTCTCGCTCGGCACCTCCCTCCATTCAGCCCTCGCTCCCCTCATTCCAACACCACGACCTTTGCCCAATTGAAATCCGTGAAAAGGAGCGAGCGAGAAAGAGAGGCGGGCTGAGGAAGGTAAAGAGATGAGGAAGGTAAAGAGCCTAGATGTAATGGGAGGGAGCTGATATGAAATGTTGAATAGTGAGGAAGAGTCTGAACTCTCCTTTGTGCTCTGGAACGTATTCATCAGTTGTAGAAGCAGATGTGTACATCTGAGCAGGACTGGATCCAAGCATCAGAGGGACGGCAGGTAATCAGCTCCTGATCCGTCCTGTCACTGAAGGGATCTGAACTGTATCACGCTGGGTTCTTAGTACGTTAGTTAGGAGGTCTGTAGAAGGTCCCGGGTTCAGGGGCTCGGGATTCCCTCAGATTAGTTTTGACCTCAAGTATCGAGCGAACGTCTTCACAGTTTTTAGGACATTTGAAGTATCGACCTCAGCTGTGTGCCCATACTTTGACGGGCGGAGACAATCAGCACCTAAACTCTCTGTGATGGAGAGAGAGAGTGTGTGTGTCTGCCTGTTGTTCTGCTGTGAGCTCTCACAGGCCCAGCATGCTTTGCAAGTGTCAGGTGGTCCTTCAAACCAGCTGGACTTATTGTCTCAGCTGAGGACCAATCAGGACGGAGCTGCAGCTGTGACACGTGACACTCCATTTGATTTTCCCCTGAAAGAGTTAACAAGAGGGAAATGATGCAATTTAGGAATGACCTAGAAAACATGGCAGAGACAACTGTGTGTGTCTGTGTGTGTGTGTCTGTGTGTGTATCTCTGTGTGTGTCTGTGTGTGTCTGTGTGTATCTGTGTGCGTCTGTGTGTATCTGTGTGTGTCTGTGTGTGTCTGTATGTATTTGTGTGTGTCTGTATGCGTTTGTGTGTATCTGTGTGTGTCTGTGTGTATCTGTGCGCGTCTGTATGGATTTGTGTGTGTCTGTATGCGTTTGTGTGTATCTGTGTGTGTCTGTGTGTGTCTGTATGTATTTGTGTGTATGTGCACACGCTGCACACTGAGTGTACACAGTACTAAGCAGTTACACACTCGGGTCCCCATGAAATGAGAAGACAAACCAATACCCTTCAGTCCATCACAGCTGTTTGCTCCAGAGGCTTCTTTACAGTGTGTTGATGACATCATCATGTTATATAATGATGATGAATATGAATCATATTTGTCTCAGAGTGTAAAGTCAGACTGCTGTGTGTTTCTCTCTTATTTAACATTTTGATCACAAACTGCGGTGAAATAAATCAAACAACCAACTGCTGTTTGAGTTCTGAATGAATGTTGGCAGTAATGCAGCATTGATCCTGGTGGTTGCTATGTGGTTGCTATGGCGACAGGTTCAGGACCTGTTTCTGACATGATGGATAACTTTTTGTCAGCCTCACGTTGGGACAGAGTGTTGGGTCGAGAGCACAGAGGGTCTCTGTGTGGGTGTGTCACTGCTGTTACCATGGGAACGCTGGGGTACAGCAGGTGGTTTCCAAAGAGGAAAACACAAGACTTTATTAGTAAAGCTGCACGGAGGCCCTCACATCCCCACATCGTCCCGTGTCGTCCCTGTGTGAAGCTGCTGTAGCTCGTGATGAAGCAGCTGCTCGTAGCGTAACCATGGCAGCCACGTGCACATTCATTACAGAGGGCCATTTTCTGAATTGGACAAACTGTAAGTGTATTCTGAAGTCCCCTACATGCACCATCATCACCACACACACACACACACACACACACACACACTCATTCCCATTCTTCATGTTGGAATCATTGATTAAATTGGGCTCTGCCTCGACTGTGCTGTGATGTGGGTATAACTCAGAGAACTCCAACCCCCACCCCACCTCTCTCTCCCCCCCCCACCCCCCCTCTCCTCACACATTCTCTCCTCCTCCCATGTGTGTGTGAGCCGTGTGTATGATCCTGCTCGTTCATGATTCAGATACATGTTGGCCTGTCAGCTTCCTCCCTGGCTGGATACTGCATATTAATCTCATTAGTCTTTGGTGTGTGTGTGTGTGTGTGTGTGTGTGTGTGATGGTGTTGTTGCTCGGGTCATTTGTTTCACTTCAAACCTCGTCTGCGCCAATTAACAAACCGCAGGCCCGGACCAGAGCGAGCGTGACCGCGTTCCTCCACCTCGTCATCGCGTCTGTTTATCACTGAAGACCAGATAATGTGGGCCAATCAGGCAGTCACACACTTACACACTCACGTTTAGGTGGCAAATTGTGTGTGTTTGTGTGTGTGTGTGTTAGTGTGTGTGTTGCTTGATCAGGCTGTTTACTGTGTTACTATGTGGTTGCTAGGGTATGTAAGGTTATGGTTATTATGGGTTGCTATGTGGTTGCTATGTGTTACCTTATGACAGCTAGTGTGTAGCAGTTGGTTGCTAGGTGTTGTTCTGTGGTTGCTAGGGTGTATGAGGTCATTTTCCCTTCCCTCCTCATGTCCTTGTTTCATTTCCTTCCTTTCCTCATTCCGTGACCCACCTGCTCCTCTCCTCCCTCCTCCCTCCTTGTTTCCTCCTGCCTCTCTCTCTTCTAACACCTTTTCATCTGTCTCCTCTCTCCTCCTCTCCTCCTCCAGGTCCGTCTGCTGTACTGCTCCTTGGAGGAGGCCGAGCAGGTGTTCAAGGCAGCCTTGGCGGCGGGTCAGGCCGGGCCCAGCCACATGTGGTTTGCAGTGGGGCCGGCTCTGGCTGGTCTGGGCCTGGAGGGTCTGCCTAAGGCGCTGTTCGCCATCCGTCCGCAGGGCTGGAGAGACGAGCCAAGAAGGTACGTGAGATGAAAGGGCTGCTGGCCTCAAACGCACCGTCCCCTGGTCCACACAGGGACAAACCTGCACAGTGTGTGAGTCCAGGCTGAGGGGGGTCAGGTGCAGGACAGATCCTGGTCCTGTCTTTATGCTGTTCTGCACCAGGCTCCTCTGGCAAAGAGACAGAGCAGTTTAACAGACAGGCAGAGGTGTGATGGTGATGAAGATTTGAGCATCTGGAAACAATGATTAGCTCTTAAAATGAAAGATATAATCCAGTAGATGTCAGTCCTACACACACACACACACACACACACACACACACACACACACATCTCTGCTGCTGAACCTCCTCGTCCTGGCACATGTGCTTCCTGTTCTCTTCTGAACGGAACCTGACCCGAGTGTTCCTCCGCTCTTGAAGCTAAACATGAACATCTCCTCTGAACCCTGAGGAGCAGAGGGTTTTTGTGGAGCTCCATGTTTCCTGTCTGCAGCGGTGGAGCAACACGGTAAAGTTCTGAGCCCACCTGCTGCTGGGACCATCTGACGTTACCATAGAGACCATTACATTCTTATCTGGACCCACCACATGAATCTAAATGAGAACTACAAGCTGGTACAGACTCAAACCAGAGCAGCTACAAGCAGGCGCCCAGCAGGAGGACTATCAGGGTGCAGGTTAGCTTGTAGAGACCTGCTCAGAGGGTTCACAGCTGCTTGGCTCGCTCAGGTCTCATAGTTAAAGTCACTAAACTCCATGTCCTGTGTGAGGTGATTGATCTTAAAAGGGTCAGATCCTGCAGCTCAGCAGATTCAAAACAGCTTCCTCTACTCGTTGATGTTTCAGGCTCTCTGGGTTTAAACCCTTATATAGTTTCAGTAAAATGTCTCCCTCTCTCTGTCTCACGCTGTTCTCCTGCTAACCCTGCAGACGGATCGCTAAGGGCGTGTCGGTGCTGACCCACGGGGCCATGGCTCTGCGGAGGGACCAGGGGGCCACCAGCCGCTCACAGTACGCCGGGAACTGCCAGAGTGACGGCAACCAGACCCACAGAGTTCCAGACAGAATCAGGTGAGGGGGAGGAGACGGGGGATGACTTTGAATTTCAATACCGTTTCACCTTCTGCTGCGCCGCTCCTGCTCGCACCGTGCAACCAGCTGACACACACACACACACACACACACACACACACACACACACACACACACACACACAGCTGAGTCACTGTGACCTAAAAACACTGGAGCTCCACTCTGAGGCCAGCAGCTCTGAAGCCTCCTGACCTTCTGCTTCACAAACCACAGGGAAACATGGAGGACAAAACATTTACACTATAATAAAGTGATGTAATATTTCAGTGCTTAAGAAGAAACGATAAATCTGTTTTTTACCATCACGACGTGTGGATGTGAGCCACCTGTAGGGGGCAGCAGTGTGTGTGTGTGCAGATGGTCAGCTGCTGGTTTTGGGGAAGTTTATTTCTGAACTCATCGTCTGTAGGTCTCAGTGTGTAGATGTTCTTCTTCTCTTCAGGTCTGTAGGTCTCAGTGTGTAGATGTTCTTCTTCTCTTCAGGTCTGTAGGTCTCAGTGTGTAGATGTGCTTCTTCTCTTCAGGTCTGTAGGTCTCAGTGTGTAGATGTTCTTCTTCTCTTCAGGTCTGTAGGTCTCAGTGTGTAGATGTTCTTCTTCTCTTCAGGTCTGTAGGTCTCAGTGTGTAGATGTTCTTCTTCTCTTCAGGTCTGTAGGTTTCAGTGTGTAGATGTTCTTCTTCTCTTCAGGTCTGTAGGTCTCAGTGTGTAGATGTTCTTCTTCTCTTCAGGTCTGTAGGTCTCAGTGTGTAGATGTTCTTCTTCTCTTCAGGTCTGTAGGTCTCAGTGTGTAGATGTTCTTCTTCTCTTCAGGTCTGTAGGTCTCAGTGTGTAGATGTTCTTCTTCTCTTCAGGACTGTAGGTCTCAGTGTGTAGATGTTCTTCTTCTCTTCAGGTCTGTAGGTCTCAGTGTGTAGATGTTCTCCATCTCTTCAGGTCTGTAGGTCTCTAATGGACCCTCATGGATCCATGATCTCGTGTTAGAGCCTCTGAAGCTCCTCCATATGAAGACAGAAGCTTAGATACAGACTCATATGGTGACCTCTGACCTTTGACCCTTAACCCTCTGTATGTTGTCATGGATCTCTATCCTATAGTAACTCTGACCTTTGACCCCCTCCGGCCTTGGTTGATCTGAATCAGCTTCAGAACTTAAATGTGGATCTGAACCAAGTTGGGCTGAAGCACAGAAACTTCAGATCCGTTTTTGTTCCAGTTTCCCCACAGAGTCGGCCTGACAGAGTGAAAAATGAGGAGGCAGAGTGAGCAGGAGAGTGAGCAGGAGAGCAGGATCCAGACTCAGCACGAGCAGAGCTGTGAGCCCCGACTGCTGGGCTGATTGACTGCTGCTGCTGCTGCTGAGCCTGAATCCCCACAGGGCCGGCGTTTGCTCGAGTTTCCTCTCAGCTGTCAGAGGTTCCAGCCGCTCTCCTGCTGCCTGTGTGACGACCTGGAGGCTTCTGTTCAAACACACACTCACACACTTCTGCTGCATCACACTCACGCTGCGGCGGCTGCAGTATTAACCCCTCGCTGTCTGACAGGGACGACACCACTGCCACTCAACCTGCAGGAATCTCCTCATGCTCTGGTTCAGCACTCAGCACTGCACACGATACATTACAATGACAATGACAGACTAGTAACTGTTGCCAAGCTTTAATGACTTGATTGAAAGTCAAACTCCCTCCTCCTTGTTTGATGTTTGATAGACTTGTGACGATGAGTGTGTGAGTGTGTGAGTGCCACCTCACAGCAGCCTCAGACCCGACAGGTGGAGGACTTGCAGGAGTCTCCCCAGGCCACACACTTCCTGCCACGTAAAGCTTCAGCTCTTGAAAGTCAGGACTTCCCTCAGAGTCACAGAGTGAAGCTTCATGTTTCTGCCTCTGTTAGATGGAAACAGAAGCTGTCAGCAGTAAAATGTCAGATTCTGGAGCCAGTTTGTTTTGATCTAATGTTAAACATTGTGAGCAGAATGTGGAGCTTTACTGGAACATGAAGAGTTTAAATCTGATGAACACACATGAAATCGTATTAAAGACAAAACTAAATGGAAAAAGAAGGAAAGTTCGTCTATCTGCTGTTACGTTTCTATGGGAGCAGTCAGAAGCTCTCCAGATGTTCAGGAGGCCGACGTGCAGAGCAGCTGAGCAGAAAGGAACAGAGATAGCAAAGGGTTAATGAACAGAGCCGCACTCAGCAAATCCCCTCTGAATAATTAATCCTTCAGACGCATTGAGACAATATTGATACAATGAGCTCTCACAAGGACTTACAGCCTCTGGAACATGGAGACGTGGATCTGAGAGGAAGCCTTCCTCCTGCTGATCAATCATTCATGCTCTCTCTGCTCTATCTGCTCTGTCCAGAGTGTGGCCGCTCTGATAGAGCTCACATTATCTCCTGCTGCTATAAACTCACGTCTGCAGCAGAGTCAGAGGAGACGAGGCACGCTAGAGAGATGTTTGGCTTCTTAATGAGCCTCATTCATCTGTGTGTGTGTGTGTGTGTGTGTGTGTGTGTGAGAGAGTCCGTGTCTCGGCGTGTCTCTGCAGGTGGAGGAGCGTCAGTGTGTCCCTCACTCTGATTGGACGCCTCACTGCCTCAGTGTTGTGTGAGCAGAGTCGTGTTACTCTGTGATGAAGTTTAGAAACAGCAGAATAACAAAGATGACCTGTGATGTTTCCACATGAAGGGGGCGGAGCCAAGCTTCTGCTGCTGAGCTTAATGAATTCCACCTTAAGTGTGTGTAACGCAGACTCAGATGTACACACGTGTGTTTCCATGAGAGTCGGTCGTTGAAACAGCAGCGTGCAACTGAGTGAGGCGAGGAAGAGGAAGAAGCTGAGCTAATGAGGAAGAGCAGAGGAGCTATAGATCCACAGCACAAAGAAGGGTTAATGATCATGGGCTGCATTAGGATTCAGTCTGTGTGCTCTCCTGCAGTGAGACAGAACAGAGGAGTGGGTGAGACAGGACAGGGTCAGAACTAATGAAGGAAAGGGGGAGGAAGAGGAGGAAGAGGATGAGGAGAGACGACAGGGAGATGAGGAGTCAAGGTTGATAGAAGGAGGATGGAAAGGAGAGAGAGAGAAGACGAAGAGAGGGAGAGAGAGAGAGAGAGCAGATAATAGAGAAGTGTTGAGGAAGAGGAGGAGGAGGAAGAGGAAAAGCTCCTTTATTCAGTCGCTCAGCTCTGTCTCTCTCTCTCTGTGTGTCTCTCTCCCCCTCCCTCTCTCTCTCTCTCTCTCTCTCTCTCTCTCTCTCTCTCTCTTCCTCTCCCTCCCTTCCTCTCTCTCTTTTAGAACCCTTCCTCCTCTCCCTGGTCACACTGATCTTTATCTGTTCCACCTTAAATGAAGAGATAATGAATAATTAATAAAGCGTTAATGATTTTCTTCATTAGAGAGCCGGCCTGATGATGAAGGAGCAGCTTCCTGTTATTGAGCGTGCTAACATGTATGGACAGGTTCAGAGCAGAGCAGGTAAACAGAGGAGGAGTCAGAGTGCTGTGTTTATGTTTTAATGCTGTGTAAAGCTCCTCTGCTTTAAGACTAGAAGAGTCCTCAAAGCTCACAGTGCTCTAAGAGACAAGACTCTAAAGCTATGTTGACCTCTGATCTTTGACCCTGAACCCTCTGTATGCTCTCCCTCTCTCTCTCTCTCTCTCTCTCTCTCTCCCTCTCTCTCTCTCTCTCTCTCTCTTTCTCTCTCTTTCTCTTTCTCTCTCTCTCTCCCTCTCTCTCTCGCTCTCTCTCTCTCTCTCTCTCTCTCTCCGCCACCATCTCTCTCACCCGCCCCTCTCTCTCCCTCTCTCTCTTGCTCTCTCTCTCTCTCTCCCTCTGCTCATCATGTCTGCCTCCCATCTGTTGCCTTTGCTGAGCTGAGCTTGGCTCTCCTTCCTCCTCTTCACCTCCGCTCTCTTGCTCGCCCTCGTGTTCGCTCTTTGTATTGGACACCTTTCCCGTCCTCTTCCTCTACCTCTTCCTCTTCGCTTGCCTGTCCATCAGTTTTCTCTCCTCTTCACCTCTGACACTCTTTCATTTTCTCATTGTCACTAGCTCACAGTGGGATGTGTGACACCCTCACACACTCCCTCTCTCACACTCTCTGTCTCTCTCTCACACTCCCTCTTTCTCGCTCTCTCGCTCTCTCACCTTCACTCTCTTCGTCTCTCATTCTTCCTTCTGATATTCAGTCTGACCTGATCTTTCTGTCTTTGGGGACATTTTGTGTTTTGTCTCCTTCCTCGTCCTCACACACACACACACACAGACACACACACACACACACACACACACACACACACACACAGAGCAGCAGCATCGTCCTCCTCATGAAGGAAACCTTTGGTGTTGAAGTTTCATTCAGCTTTCTGCTCGTTAAGTCGAGACGAACCCAGAACCCAGAACCCAGAACCCAGAACCTTCTTCAATGTGAAGGATTTCTAGCTGCAGCTCTGCAGAGTGAATCCATGTATTGCCTGCGATGCTGACAGTCAGAATGAGCTCATTATAACAGGAACATGCTGGTTGATCTCCTGCGGTGGAAACTAAAGGCCACAGATGAATGTAGCAGAGCAGAAGTACAAAGAAGTGCAAACTACCAGGACAGGAGATCTGCAGTCCTGTTGGATCAAAGCCCCTCAAGCTGCTGCAGTTTGTTTTAGCGACTGTTCAGTTTTATATTCTGTCTTCTGGAAGCTGGAGGATCCACTGTCAGCTTGTTAGCGGCTGCAGCTTGGAGCGTTTTGACATTTCCCAGAGTGCATTTTGACAACAGAGCATGTTGGAACAGGAAATACAGTACGAGAGCTCGTCAGTGACGCTCACACCGTTTACCATCAGTGGGAAGTCCAGCGCTTCACCTTCAGTCTGCCTGCCGCTGGAGGAGTTCTGTCCTCGCTGAACAGGAAGCCTTTGTGTCAGCGAGCGAGGAGCCGACAGCCAAACCTCACGCTTCCTCCTTCACGCTCTGGGTCCATCATGTCTTCCTCCTTTGTTCTGTTGGGCTGAGCGCCGCCTTAAACATTCATGAGGCTCCTGAGAGCCGAGTTAAACTTACATGACGTCTGTCCTCCACCATCACCGTCATCACACACACACACACACACACACACACACACACACACACACACACACACACACACACTGACAGCTGGAGGTCAGACTGACAAAGAGTTTGGCTGCCTGGACTCAGAACCTCCAGGAGTCCTGAAACCATAACCCAGGTGTAGGAAGGGGTAGACGGGGGGTAGTTACTGTCCTTACCCAGAGGAAGCACTTGGTAGCTTTGCAAAGCCTTTATAACAGAACAGTAGCAAGTCTCTCCCTCCTTCTCTCTCTCTCTCTCTCTCTCTCTCTCTCTCTCTCTCTCTCTCTCTCTCTCTCTCTCGCGCTCTCTCACACTCACTCACTCACTCATTGTCTTTCAGTCCATCACTCACTCATTAAATCAGCCAGTCAGCTGTTCTTCTTCATCTTCTTCTCTCTCATTCATATTGTATACAAATCCCCCCCCTCTCTTTTTTCCCTCCCTCCTTCTCTCATATTAAATCACCTCCCCTCTCTCTCTCTGTCCGTCCCATCCCTCCATCCATCTTCCTATCTGCTCTCCTCTGCTGCCCATCTTTGTCTCCATATTGGCTCACGACGCCATCCGGAGCGTCGCTCTGCATGAAAATGGGATAATTGGATCCAGACGCATTAATGCACGGTGACGGACAGCAAGGATGGAAGGAGGGAAGGGAAGGGAAGGGAAGGGAGGGAAGGAGGAAATGAGAGGGAGGGAGGGAGGGAGGGAGGGAGGGAGGGAAGGAGGCAGAATCAAACGTTCATGCATGTTCGTGCAATTACAGAGGCGTCTGCGTTCAGGAGCCTAATTCACTCTGAAACCTGATTGGAACTGAATGAGAGTGAGCGGCAACTGCTGCACGTCTGCTGCCATGTAATCAACTGATCCAGCTGCACCTGCAACACACACACACACACACACACACACACACACACACACACACACACACACACACACACACACACACACACACAGAGGCTGTCGCAGCATCACTCTGCTACCTGCGTGTCTTTCCTGTCTCTGCTCCATGTTCAGTCGTGATTTCCTTGAAGTTTGGTTGCCAGGTTGGACATGATCTCAGGAAGATCCCGTTACATGTTCACAGCCAGGGAGGGTCCATAGACGGTCACATGACATCACATGATCCTGACTCAGGTGATGAAGGTGATGAAGGTCCTGATGTGAAGCTGCATGTTAACTCACCAGCAGAGCTCCTCAGGCTGTGTGCAGAGAGTCTCAGAGAGCTGTCAGCTGTGTCACACACACACACACACACACACACACACACACACACACACACACGGCATCCTTGCAGCGACCTGTCCTATCAGTGCTAATGAAGGCAGTCACATCAGTGTGATGAAGGGAGTAAAGTGCTAATGTGTGTGTGTGTGTGTGTGTGTGTGTGTGTGTGTGTGTGTGTGTGTGTGTGTGAACATGTAAATGTGGCTGTAAAAGGAACAGAACATTCCTCCTGATGTTGTTTGACGCTGAAGCAGCTCCTCTTCATCTCCTCCCACATCTCCTCTAACCACTTTCCTTGTTCCTCTCCTCCTCCTCTTCCTCCTCTTCACCACTTCCATCTCCCCCTCCCACCTTAATGGTCCTTACAGTCCCCCACGTCCTCTCTGCTGATTCTCTCTCTCTCTCTCCCTCCCTCCCTTGTGTCCTGAGCAGTGTTGGATGCTGCGTCTCCATTGGTTGAAGCTCAGTTCTTAGTTCTGGGATCTTCCTCACAGTGACTCTTCTTGTTCTGTTGTGACCAAACCCCCATAAAGCAACGGGTCTGATCCCTGTCACCATTTAAATGAACTGACTGATCAACTGAATGGGCTCATATATCAATAACATCGATCACAAACACAGAAGTGTTGTAGTTTTGCATTTGTTGGCTTTAAAAGACGCTGATGAAAGATGTGTTTGAATTAGGAAACACCATTTTGTGGAAACTGTGCATCCAAACCCTTATTGTGAACGCCGTCTCTCTCTTCCCCCCTCCCTCTCTTCCCCCCTCCCTCTCTTCCCCCCTCCCTCCCTCCCTCCCTCTCATCCTGACACATTAGCCGTTGATCTTCCCTCCTACGCTTGTTGTGTCTCAGCCGCGATGCCACAGTGTTAACGAAAACACTTGTAGTGCCAGGTCCCCACGTGTCGCCATGACAACCCCGCCGGGACAGGGGACGACGGAGGGGAGAAAGAGGGATGGAGGAGTGAGAACAGGAGGGGGGAGAGGTGATGGTGAAATGAGGAGAGCATTGAGAGAGAGGAAGAGGGGAATAGAGGAAGAAGAGAGAGAGAGATTTGGTCTGGTGTCCTGTAGGGACGAGTCAAAGCTCATTTGTTTTGTCCCTCGTCTCTGCTGGGGTCCAGAGCCTGAAATCATTCCTGTGTTATGGACCACAGAGCAGCCCTTAATGTACAGAGCGCCTGGTCCTCTGGAGACGCTCTGTGAGAACATCCTGGTGTCTCTGCAGGTTTGGATTTCATATCGGTGTCGCCTCACTCTGAACCATAAACCCTGAACACACTCCAACCAGACAAACAACAAACACATCCACAGAGAGACACTTTGAAAATTCATGAGTGTGGACAGATGGGAAGGTTCGGAAATGAAAATTGGCAGTTTTCCAAATTCCCCGTGTGTGTTTAGTGAGTTAAAGCCTCGTCTCACAGGCTGAGGTAACATTACTCCAATATTTGCTTGGGAACTCCATAAACACAGAATCTATTAAGACAAACATGCTGTAATCCCTCTTTAGTAAATTAGAAACAGCGCTTCAGTCATTCCAGTTTGAAGTAAAAGGTTGTAAGCACCTCAGGTCTCATCCTGACGCCGGCTCAAGTGTCTGTGCTGCTGCGTTGTTCTGGCTCGTTGGCCTCTAAAACACTTTGGTTCTGTCAGAGGCGTTTACTGAACCTGACCGAACCACGGATGAAAACATCTGACATCTCTGTCCTGAAGTGCAGTGAGTGAGACTTGATGAAGCTGCAGCTGTCTGTCTGTCTGTCTGTCTCTCTGTGAGGACCACGCTCACACTCACACGCTCCCGGCCCGGCTGAAGGACGGTCTGTGCGTAGGAGGGGCGTCCTTCAGCTGTTCCTCCCCTGAATGGAGACGCAGCTCATCATCACACAGACCCAAATGACACACCGTCACTAGATTTCCTTACAAATGGAACAAACGGGACAGTCGGTGGGTGGAACCTTCACTACACGCCGCAAGAGCTCCGCCCCCTGGTGAAGGAGTCTGTCTCCATCCCTGACAGCACAGTGACGAACACACACACACACACACTCCTGCCTCAGTGCTACAGGTTGAGTTTGACAGGTTTCAGTTCAACCAGCAGTGTTTATGTTTCCTTTCTCTCTGTGTAATTGCATCAGCCTGTGTGTTTGTGTGTGTGTGTGTGCGTGTGTGCGTGTGTGTGTGTGTTGCCGGCTCTCTTTTATTAACGTGTTGAGAGTCACGCTTCAGTCTGCCAGCTTCACTTGTGTTTGCTACATTGATGGGTTACACACCAGGAGGTAACAACACAACACAGGGACATGAAGCTGCTGCTCACTGTTACAGGAAACAGGAAGCATACGGGACAGGAAGCAGCCAGTCTGGACTCACCTGCTCACGTTTGGTTTGGGCTCTGCCTTCTGTTCCACTTCCTGTTTTCATCGAACCGTTTTATCTAAACACACACAGGTTCCAGTACGACACTAGTGAGCAGCTGATTGAGAAATGTTTGACTTCCTGTTTGCATCCTGTCAGTGACTTAAGCATTACAGAACCAAACGCACCTAACGCCTGTTCTCTGAAGCGTTCACTGACATGAGACGCAGACCTGAGGAGCTTCATCCCGGCTGGACCTTGTGCCCCTGGCCACGCCCCCTTCCTGTTTTGTGCTGTGATCTGTCAGATATGAGATGATAAAGCGTCTCAGAGGTCAGGGGAGGATGACCTCGGTCTGGACAGCATCTTAAACTGTCCTAGAGTTATTATAGAGATGATTTGTTGGTATTAAAATGCCAGCAGCGTCACGGTTAGATCACAACATGTATGAGTCACAGAGGAGTCATGACGCCCTCTACATCTCCACCACGTCGCCCCCTTTGGTGCTCCGGCCGCAGGACTCTCATCTGCAGTGTGTGAATCACCCCAGGGCCTGTGTGTGTGTGTGTGTGTGTGTGTGTGTGTGTGTGTGTGTGTGTGTGCGTGTGTGTGTGTGTGTGTTTCCTCCTGTATTGCTCCTGAGTTCCAGAGGAGTCGTTCCCTGGCAGCTCTATCATGTCGGCCAGGAGAGAGATGGATTATGAATCAGTTTTCACCCTGAAGTCAATAAGAGAGAGTGAGAGAGAGTGAGCGAGGGCGAGCGAGCGAGGGAGGGGGAGTATTCTGCTGTGAGGCTTTGCATTAATGTTCCCATGTTGTAATGTGACGACCTCGTGGAAAAGAAGGTGCAGAGAGAAACCAGGGAGATGAGAAATAGAAGAGAGATGGTGGAGCGTCTATCAGCACTACTGTGGTCACTGAGTCACGACAAGAGACAGAGAGAAGAGGAGGATAAATGCTCTCTCTGTCTCTCCCTCTCTCTCTCTCCCTCTCTCTCTCTCTCTCTCTTTCTCTCTCTTCCTCACTCTCACTCCTCTCTCTCTCTTTCTCTTTCTCTCTCCCTCTCTCTCTCTCTCTCACCTTTTCTCTCTCTGTCTCTGCCTCTCTCACTCACTCTCTCTCCCTCCCTCTCTCTCTCCCTCTCTCTCTCTCTCTCACACCTTTTCACTCTGTGTCTCTGTCTCTCCCCCTCTCTCTGTCTCTCTCTCTCTCTCACTCTCTCTCTGTCTCTGTCTCTGTCTCTGTCTCTCCCTCTCTCTCTCTCTCTCATTCTCTCTCTCTCTATCCCTCTCTCTCTCTGTCTCTCTCTCCCCCTCTTGTTCTCTCTCTCTCTTTCTCTCTCTCCCGCCCCGTCCCTTTCTTTTCATCTCTCTGTCTTTCTCCTTTTAACTTTTGAAGACGTTGTCATGGTTACTCAGAAAGCTTCAACAAAGAGGCTGAATGCTGATGGAAAATGACAAACACACTCGCTGATGATGCTGCTGCAGTCTGATAGAGTGAGACTGTGGACTAGCAGGTCAGATGCCACCGTGTGTGTGTGTGTGTGTGTGTGTGTGTGTGTGTGTGTGTGTCCCTTGTTTCAATAAAAACAATTAAAGTGATGAAAGTCATGGAGTATTATTGTGAGGAACGTTGTGATGTGGTGCCGCCTGTAATGTTCTCAACATGACAATCAGATTAGGATCCTGATGTGTGTGTGTGTGTGTGTGTGTGTTGGGGGGGGGGGGGGGCATTCTTCTCCTCCAGCCCTCCTGAGCTGGAAGATGCTGCGCTCTGGAATTAGCGTCGGCCTAAAAAGCGGAGTGAAAGGAGGGATTAACGAGGGTGCGTTGGTTTTACTCTCCATTGTATCTCTGAATCCTTCAATCAGCCCCCCGTCTGTCCGCCTGTCTGCCTCCCCAGCTTAACGTCTTCCTCCTCTCCTTCTCTCTGTCTCTCCATAATGCTCCGTATCTAATTTGCGGTGTAAAGTAGTGAGACCTGTTGTGACTGGTTAGGGGACCCGGACCTGGCAGCGGCGCCGACACGTGTCTGGGTAATGAATTCATTGATTAAATCACACTCTGCTGCTGTGTGCTCACAATCCAGGCAGAGAGCTCCGCCCCCTGCTGTGACACACTCCACCTCCCGCCTCACCCGCTCCCCTCGCCCCGCCGCGTCCTCGGCGGGGGGGGCGACCCCGGGCTTTGGGACCAAACTCAACCTGATAATTGGTGGCAGAAGTTAAAGTGGGGTTTGCTGCCCGGTGATGTAATCATTGTTCAGCCTTCATCCCTGTGTGAGAGTGTGTCCATGTTGTGTGAGGTGTGAGGCTCACTCGTGTGCAGCAGGTGAAGCGTTTTGGCTTTCTTGCTGCGCTCACTGCAGTTTGTTGAGGACACCTGGTGAGTGAGTGTGTGAGTGTGAAGTTGTGTGTGAACGTTGTGTATCTGAATTTGTGTCTCCATGTCAAGTGGAAGTACTTAAAGGGTTAATGCTCCTCCTTTCTGTTATATCAGAATGGAATCTCCAGACGTCTCTCCCAGTAGTTGTGAATGTTGAAGAATGTTCAGCCTGTATGGTTACAGACGGGGAGACGGCGGTGACGGTTGCTATGAGACGCTCTCTCTCTTGTGCTGGAGTGATTTGTGATTCTGCCAGTATGCCTGGTAGAGTGTCGTGTTGTCGACTCATTCATGAGATGCAGCAGCGCCGATCATATTAAAGGAGTGAAAACATTTAAAATTCTTTGCGTAAAATTTAGAATTGACTCCAAACTGAAAAGTTGTGTAGAGAAAAAGCAGTCAGGCCTCTGAAACTCCTGAGCAGAGACTAAGTGGCTGCATGGGGACAGGCTGAGACATGTCCCCCTGAGACATGTCCCCCCCTGAGACCCTCCAGAATGAGTTTTCCCCTTTCTGCTGAGGTAAAAGGAGGTGACAGGCGAGTTGTGGGCACATGGAGCGCCCCTGAAGGCAGCGGCTCCTCTGGGACCTGCAGGTGGGGGAACATCAGTGACCGGCCGCCCCGGGAGCTTCATGGAGCCAGAAGCTTGTCAGGTTATCGCTCGAAGTCCCTTTTCACAAACTTCTGTCCCTTGGAGCTTTGCCTGACCCCAGACCCTCAGCAGAGGCAGGAGGAGGGAACATAAATGAGTCTGAGTGTGAGGCTGGAAGCTGAGCCTTACAGACTCAGTTTAGACTCCACGTCTACACTGACATCACCTCCATTGATCCCCCGGGTCACAGGTCACCAGATGGACTTCAGGGCTGCCAGTGAGCTGTCCAGAGTGCTGACTTGTCCCTGTAGTTGTTGACGATAGACCTGCATCAATCAATCAACCACTTCATATACACTATATATAGATTCATCACTTTGAGTACCTAAGTTCTTCACGATTGATTATTACATTATTAAAGCTTTGAATTCTTGATGCAGGCATTTGTTAACGTTGTTCATGAGCACAGACTGAGAACTTTGACTGAGTGATGAGGAGAGATGTTTGTTTAAAGGAGCCTGACTCCTGTTCAGATCAGGGTTCTGTCTGCAGTGACATGAAGGTATGGATGACATCATCAGGACCCGTATGTATCTGTGTGTGAGGATCAGCAGGTCCCAGCTGATGGTTGGTTGGTTGGTTGCTTGTTTGTGTTGGAGGCTTTGATGTGTTTCCCTCAGATGCTTTTAAGGTTGATGTTCCATTAAAGACATCAAAGCTTCTGTGTCCCCGTGTGTGAAAGTGATTCTGGGTGATTTCCCCTCAGATGTTTCCTCCTCTGCAGCGTGACAGAAGAACACGGGGAGATTGAGGCTCTTTATCTCCTCTCAGCCCCTTTGCTCATCTGCACACCTAAACGATGTGACTTCCTCTCATGTCAGCACAAACGGCTTCTTCTTCTTCTTCTGCTTCTTCTTCTTTAACAGAACTCCTGCTGTTTGTTTACGCTTCCTTTCTTTTGTTTCACTTTGTTTTGGCTTTGATCTCTTATATGTTTGTCCATTCATATAGGCCACGCCCATTTCTGTCAAATTACATTCTCCAGCATTTCCCCACATGTAGAACATCTGGAGGTTTCATCTTTGTGTTTTGCTTTTCCATTCTGTTTGGATCTAATTGGCTGTGGTTCAGCTGGAGTTAGGGTGCGTTCCATTTGTGCCTGAGGAAAGCTCATAAAGAGAACGCAGTTAGAAAGGGTTCATCCTCTGGAGAGCAGCAGTCTGGCTTTGCTTTGTGAATCCCTCGGAAATCTTCCAAGTAGATTTGAATGTTTCTCATAAAGGGGAGAACGCTTGGCTGCACGAGAGGAAACCAGAACAGAGTCTGTGTTCTTCCTGCTAAATAAGGATCCACCAGCGATTAACCATTATGTAATGTGTTACACTAAAGACAGGACTTGTGTTGTCACTTCGGACACCATTTGGTGACTAAGTGATCTGCAGGGGGCGACACACACACCAACTCTGGTGACATCTAAGTTGCAGAGGAAGCACTAATGGCTCGTTTCTCTTTTTCGCAGATACTTTACCAACATTTCCATCGGGGGGCGTGACTACTCCTTCAACAACGACGGCTACCTGTCCAACCCTCTGCTGGACGTCATCTCCTACACCAACGGGCGAGGCTGGGAGGAGGTCAGTGCTCCTTTTACAACTAACATAGCGGCGCAGGGCCAAGACAAGCCAACGGAGCCAACGAGCTAACAAGCCAACTGGCCAATGAGCCAATGAGCAAACGAGCCAACAAGCACAGGAAACAACTCTTCATCACTCAGTGAAAGTTCAGCTGCACAGCAGGGTTCAGGATGTGGCATGAAGGTGTAAGAACATGGATCCATAAGCATTCAGCTCCCCCCCGGCCCCCCGGTGGCGTGCGGCCTGGTCAGCCTGTGTTAACACACTCTAATGCGGCGTCCTCCAGGGCTCTCATTCAGTAACTTGAGCTTCTGCCCTCTGAGACTCTTTCACTTCTTGTCGACTCTGTATGACCCGACAAAAACAAGTAAACACTTTGCTTCTATCCTGCTGTGTTACATTCACGGTTGACCTTTAATGACTCAGTGTGTTTACAGGCACCCCCCCCCCCCAAACACACTCACACACCCACACACACCCACTCACATCTTAGGAAAGACGACCTAAAAGCAAAATCCACCCTTAAGACACAATCAAAGGGTAAAGAAGAAAGAAAAAAAAGAAACTACTTCCTCTCCTTGTGCTTCCTCTCCTTGTGCTTCCTCTCCTTGTTCTTCCTCTCCTTGTTCCTCCTCTCCTTGTTCTTCCTCTCCTTGTTCTTCCTCTCCTTGTGCTTCCTCCCCTTGTTCTTCCTCCACTCCTCCATGTTCCCCTCTGCGGGTCCAGTACCACAGGGCTCTCTAATCCCTCCAGACTGGGTGGATATTACCCAGAATGCACTGTGAAATTGCTTTGCACAATTTTCAAAGGAGTTGTGTGTCTGTAAAGGAAACCTTCAGTACATCCTCCTTTTGTTCCAAATGAACAAGTCCCAGAAATGGAGCGCTCCCTTTAGTGAAGCTTTGGGAGCCTTGAAGAACAAAACCAACAATCTGAGTCCAGGGACGGAGGAGGAAGTGGATTATGTTGAGTTATACTTAACACATCGTTTACAATTCAATCATTCAATCATTCCTTTCTGTAAATTGCCACTTAAGCACAAATGAACGTCTGATTCCTGCACCGACGCTCCAGAAGTCAGCTGGCAGCTTCACCATCTGCTTAGTGACCAACATCATCAAATATCATCACACACACACACACACACACACACACACACTGGAGTCCTCCTCCGCCTGCACCCTGCCCTCTCCCCATGCGTCTCACCCGTGATGTATGGGGCGGTGGCTAAGTGGAGGCTGGGGTAACTGTGGGATTGGAGCACAGAGAGGAGGAGGAGGAGGAGGAGGAGGAAGAGGAGGAATGGGCTGCAGCAGACAGGAGGCTGACAGATGAGAGCTCAGTGTGCCTGTTACTGCTGCGCTGCTCCTCTATCTGATGTTCAGCCGGGGAACTCATCAGCACGGCCGTGTCAGAGAGACACACACACACACACACACACACACACACACACACACACAGGGATATTCACTCACTTTAAAGGATGTTTGGGTTGTAATTTCTGTTGCTGAATCGTTTTGCTTTCCAGAGTAATGAGGGAAATGAAGACGGAGAAAAGCACAACACACAACATTGATACACAACAATGACACACAGCACACAGGGACAGGAGCAGAGATATACTGGAGATATATGAACCTACACACACACACACACACACCTGGATGGAAGCCTGCATGTTGCTCACACTGTGTCTTGTGTCTTGTCTTGTCTCGGTGTGTTTGTGTTACTGTGTGTGTTACTGTGTCCTATGAGTGCTTCACCATGGTAACACCTCTGTTACTCTGTCTGCATGTTTCATGTTCTACTGAGCTCACTCTTCCAGTCAGCATCGCATATAATGGATCTTCATTCACAGGCAGGAGTGTTCAGTCCTCCACCAGAGGGCGCTCTGTCTTTCATACCTTTGGAGGCTGGACAGTAACTACCCCCCTCCTTGATCTTCCTGTTATAATCGTATCTTTAGTGACTGTTATTGTTGTTAGACCCATTAGAGAATGGATCAGCCTCATGGTTCTGTAGTTAAGTTCATGCTGCTGCAGACTTCAGTGTCATCACAGTGTTGTGTTGTGTTTGTGTTGTGTTGTGTTGTGTTTGTGTTGTGTTGTGTTGTGTTGTGTTTGTGTTGTGTTGTGTTGTGTTGTGTTGTGTTGTGTTTGTGTTGTGTTGTGTTGTGTTGTGTCGTGTTGTGTTGTGTTGTGTTTGTGTTGTGTTGTGTTTGTGTTGTGTTGTGTTGTGTTGTGTTGTGTTGTGTTTGTGTTGTGTTGTGTTTGTGTTTGTGTTGTGCTCTCTGGTCTTTGGTGGGTGAGGACAGCAGGTTGTTTGATCGCCCTCCTGTAGAGAGAGAGCAGCTGAGTCTGGAGTCTGATCCATTAGACCTGAGTGTAAAGAGGAGTGTATGAATGCTTTGACCCCGGGGCTAATGACCAGGCGCTGGCACAGGAAGTCCCTCAGCGTGCGGCACTTGACCCCGCGTGCCCAGCAGGTCAGGCCAACCTCATTTGTCGGAACATCTCCGTTTCCCTGGCGTGCGTTTGCTGAATTAACCTCTGCAGGACTGAATCAAGGAGCAAAGTGCCTCACAGTAACTCAACACCAGCTGGGAGTGGAGATCACATATCTGGAACATCTGGACACAGCAGATACCAGGTCCCTGCTCCTCACTGCACAGGAAGTCACAGTGATGCACGGTTATTAAGCCTCCACAGCATAAAGGTGGGACCTAACTTTAATGACGCAGCCAGACAGATGGAGCAGCAGGAGCATGAAGAAGGTCTGCCTGTGTGGAACGTCCTTGGCTTTGCTTCTCCTGCGGTCCTGCTCAGGCTCAGGGTCCTGGGGTCCTGTCCAGACTGGGGGTCCTGCTCAGTCCTGCCCTGAGCTTCCCAGGCCTCATTATGTTTAAGAGGAAGGAGGCGGCTGGAGGAGTTATGGTGGTAAACGTGCGTCGTGTTTCTTTGTGCTTTGAGTTTCCTCTGCAGATCCTCTGGTCTTTGAAGGCATCACGTGCTTCTGTGGAAATCATATTGGAGACGACAAGGTTGCTCCGCCGTTTGATTTCTGTTATTCCCAAACTAACTGAGGCCGCTTTCATGCGGGCTTTTGAACGTCTTGCTCTCTTATTCTACAGTTTGTAGAGCAGAGATGGCTCTGGCAGGTAGTGCTCGTGTGTGTGTGCGTGTGTGTGTGTTGTTATATAGTTCTGATACGGTTTGTGATCTAACATTTGTTTGCTGTTTAAGCCGACTGTAAAGTGTGAAGTGTTTCCTCTATCAGGGAGCAAACGAGCCGGGAAGCTGCTGCACATTTTAATCAGAAGGAGAAGAAGAACAACCTGGAACCAAGCCAGCCTCATTCAGCTCCTTCTGAAGGAGCCAGAGGTTTCACCACCATGGAGATGAGCTGGTTTGCACTCCGGTCAGAGGAGCAGCCGGGTCAGAACGGGACCAGGACTCACTTAGGAGCAGTGACAGTAGATCAGCTGCAGGGATGAAGGCGTCCCATCACAACAAGGCTGCCATCCTGCTGCCACCATCACAGCAGAGCGCCGGCTTCATTCTGTCTGTTGGAGCTGCAGCATCAATTTCCTTTCCTCTGACATTTCAAAATCTGAGCTGCGTGCTTTGTGTTCTTCAGCCAGAGAAACAACAAGCGGGGATATTAGAGTGTGTGTGTGTGTGTGTGTGTGTGTGTGTGGGTGTGTGTGTGTGTGTGGAGGCTTTGAGAGCCTGGAGACGCCGTGGGACGGGCGGGCGAAGGCGCCGCCAATACAAAGTGAGACTGAAGAGAATGAGATGTGACAGAAGAGAGAAGGACGGGAGCAGACAGGCCACAGGAGGAAGCATCAGTGACGTCATCACTGTCCTGCTCACAGGCACAGGAAGTGAGCGGTGAAACATCTCAGAGCCTCTTACCTCTCTGAGCGCTGAGCACCAGATGAAGGACCCCAGGCCGCTGCATTAAAGTGCTGATTTTGGCTGCGTCTCCATTGATTTGTCCGGGTAATGCACCTGGAAGTGTTGACTCCTCCGGGCGAGCGAGCTCAGCTTATCGATTGCACTGGAAATGTCAGAGGCCGACGCACAAAGATGTCAAACTGCTGGAACCTTCAAGGCAGCAAACCTCAAACGCATACGGCGCTTTGTTTGTTGTTATGGCAACTTTTCTAGGGTGTTGAGTGACGTTTGGGACAAAACTCTCTCCTGTTTTCAAGTTTAATTGAAAGTTGATGTTAGTGGTTTGAGTTGTTTGTTGCTTTTGCTGTTTGTCTTCATTTTAATGGAAATCTGGAGATTGACAATACATTCATTCAAATTCATTTAATGTCCGTCTTTCCTCCCTGCAGGGATGTGTGTGTGTGTGTGTGTGTGTGTGTGTGTGTGTGTGTGCCTGTAATGTAATGATAGTGGGGTGAACTGGAGGACAGAAGTGTAATGCATATAGAACAGCAAATTATGTTGCTGTAAACTCCTGCATATAGTGATGATAATTGGTGTGTGTGTGTGTGTGTGTGTGTGTGTGTGTTTGTGTGTGTGTGTGTGTTTGAGTATGTGTGTGAGTGAGTGAGAGAGAGAGAGAGAGAAAGACAGAGAGAGAGAGAGAGACCGACACAGAGACGGAGACAGATCATCGTAGAGAAGTGATGGATGTGTCATAATTAAGGGGACTTCCGGGTTCCCTAGAGTAGAGCCCATAACCCAGACTGTTCCCCTGAGAGGAGCTTTAGGACCGAGCAGATGGAAGGGACAAACACTGTCCTCACCCAGCAGGCGTGTAAGCCGACGCCCCCTGGTGGAGGAGATCAGTCGAGCTCTCAGCACAGCGGCAAACTCCCCTCACCCAGAAATAGAGCTTGACA
>NW_027467275.1:0-2500 GCF_046128005.1 Genypterus blacodes | reverse complement strand
AGAGACAGAGAGAGGAGAGAGAGACAGAGAGGGAGAGGGAGAGAGAGACAGAGAGGGAGACAGAGAGGGAGAGGGAGAGAGAGACACAGAGGGAGAGAGAGAGGGAGAGGGAGAGAGAGAGGGAGAGAGAGACAGAGAGAGAGAGAGACAGAGAGGTTAGAGGGAGAGAGAGAGAGAGAGACAGAGAGGGGGAGAGAGAGAGACAAAGAGAGGAAGAGGGAGACAGAGAGGCAAAGAGAGAGACAGAGAGAGAGAGAGAGAGAGAGAGAGACAGAGAGGTTAGAGGGAGAGAGAGAGAGAGAGACAGAGAGGGGGAGAGAGAGAGACAGAGAGAGGAAGAGGGAGACAGAGAGGCAAAGAGAGAGACAGAGACAGAGAGAGAGACAGAGAGAGAGAGAGAGAGAGAGAGACAGACAGTGAGGTTAGAGGGAGAGAGAGAGAGAGAGAGAGAGACAGAGGGGGAGAGAGAGAGACAGAGAGAGGAAGAGGAGACAGAGAAGGGGAGAGAGAGAGAGAGAGAGAGGGAGACAGAGAGGAAGAGGGAGTGAGAGGCACAGCAAGGGAACATTTAGATGAGAAAAAAAATGTTTTTAGATTTACAACAGTGTCAGAGCTGTGAGCTAAATCAGGCCTGTGCCTAGAAACAAACGCACCTAAACCACTGAGCCCCCCCCCCCCCCCTCTCCTAAAGGGATGAATGTCACACTCACACAGCCTCTGTAGAACATCTATCCATCTGTCAGAGGAGATTTAAGAGACAATCTGAAACATGTCATGGTTGGATGGAGGCGCTGGGCTCTGAAGGACGCTCTATCTTCAGAGCGACGGGCCACTGGGGCTCCGACTCTGTAGTCTCTGATGCTGCCTGGGCCGGGGAGGACGGAGCCTAGACCAGAGAGGAGAAGGAGAGGAGAAGGAAACTGTGTAGGGATGTGATCTCACTATCTCCTCTGTAACACTGCTCTGTCATCTGCTCTGTCATCTGCTCTGGCTCAATCATCCTCAGCCCGGAGGTCAAAATACAACTTTACTAACTTTACTGTGTCTGTTTACGTTTTAATGCCAGTCAGCATCTCATATAATACAGGAGAGCTGCAGCACAAAGATCTGAAACAAATGAATGAAAACAACAACAGCTGAAACTCTCCAAACGTATTAGAGTCTAACTTCAGCTCCTGTAGGTGTTTAGTGTCTGTGTCCATGTGACCTTTGACCTTTGCTGGGGAGGTTCAGCTGGTCCAGAGGAGAGCAGACCTGCAGCTCTGGTTACTGCTCTGCCTCTCGCTCCTCCACCATAGTAAGGACAGTAACTACCCCCCTCCCTCTCCTTCCCGTGCTACAGCGCCTCTCAGTGGAGCGTCTGGGCTACAGACACTCTGACTTCTCTTTAATCTTCCTCTCTTTCTCTTTAGATCAATCATCTATAATAAGAAATGGGCTTCAAACACAAAGTTGCTGTCAGAAGGAGAAAATGGCACAAAGCTCAAATGTGAAGTTGGATATCAGGATCTGTGCAGAGAGAGAGAGAGAGAGAGAGAGAGAGAGAGAGAGAGAGAGAGAGAGAAACAACACAACGGTCCAAAGCAAAGAATAGAGACAGAGAGCGACTGATGGAAACCCAGAGCGGCAGACAAAGAGCAGACAGAGCGAGGCAGGACGGCCGGGATAAAGCAGCATAATAACAAACACTTAAACTGTCAGGGAGCTGGCAGAGGGAGCAGAGGCCACAGCCAATAAAGGGCCTGGGTGTGTGTGTGTGTGTGCATGCGTGTGTGCGTGTGTGTGTGTGTGTGCGTGCGTGTGTGTGTGTGTGTGTGTGTCTGTGTGTGTGTGCGTGTGTGTGTGGTGAGCTGCAGCAGCCGGCCTGTCACTCATATCGCCCATCGACATAGATAAAAGTCTTCAAGCAGAAGGTGTGAAGCCTCCATCTTGAACCTACCTGAGTGTTTGTCCAATACAGCCAATATCAACTTAACTTTAGACTCAAAGCAGTCTGTTGGTCTCTTGAACGTTGGGACACAGCAGCACATCCTGTTTGCAGGCTTCTTACTTCCTGTTGGATCATGTGTTGGTTGGTATGTTGAGTCTTGTGGGTGTGGGAACGTTTGGATGAGTTCCTCTCAGCTGACTGAACGCCACAAAGCTTCTTCACACCGTGGAGGAAAGTGACAACAAACCCAACCCCTCCTCCTCCGGTGGTTTGCAGAGCAGCATCATTATTGACACACTTTCTTCTTCCTCTCTGCCAAGGTGCGTTTGATTACCAGGCTGAGCAACAACGTGACAAAGTGTGTTTACACAGAGAGGCAGGATGAAGAGCGTCTGCGTGTTCATCATTTAAAAGAATTACAAGAGGACAAAGACTCTTCTTCTCTGTGTTCTGACTCCTTTTACCAGACGTGTTGACTCTTCCTCTTCCTCTTCTTCTTCTCTCTTGGTTATTTACTGACACACGGCTCGTCTGTCCCTCATGGAACAGAGCTAAGGTGTGTGTCCTCAT
>NW_027467274.1:37500-45000 GCF_046128005.1 Genypterus blacodes | reverse complement strand
GGGTCAGGAGGGTCCGGACCCCAGAGCCCCTGTGGGGTCAGGAGGGTCTGGGGGTCCACAGAGCTCTGTAGACCAGGAGACACATGACCGTGTTCAGAGAATCAACTCCAGATGTTTCTGATGGATGTTATTGTTGTTTTCATAACTGTTATTAATAAGTTATCACGCTTTTTTTCATTTGTCGATCGATTTCCGTTCCAAACTGACAGGTTACCGCATTCCACCCCGCCCACCTCCTTCCTCATTGGCCGGATGTGTGCCTTGCAGACGTCAGTGGCTGTGATTGGCTGTCAGGGGCGCCCGCGTCACCGGCGCTTGACCCATATAAATATGGGTGTGTGTGTGCGCGGCACGTCTTCCTCCCTTTCAGCGCCGCGTCTTCATCACACACACACACACACACACGCGCTCAGCACGCAGCACGATGGAATTCCCCCGAGTGTTCTTCGACGTCACCGTCAATGGCGCCACCGCGGGCAGGATCGTGATGGAGGTGAGAGAGTCATCCCGGTTTATACTATCTTTGATCCTGCGGCCCTCGAGGTCTTTATTCCCTTTAGATCCAAATGAAATGTTCTATAATGTTCTTTATGATTAAATGAGTGTTTGTAAAGAAAGCTGCGTTACTTTGAGAAGGATTTAGATAAGGATGTGAAGCTCAGAGTGACCTTTAGGTGGCGACATACACACATTCTCTCTCTCTCTCTCTCCCCCCTCTCCCTCTCCCTCTCCCTCTCTCTCTCTCTCTCTCTCTCTCTTCTCTCTCTCTCTCTCTCTCTCTCTCTCACTCTCTCTCTCTCTCTCTCTCTCTCTCTCTCTCTCTTCTCTCTCTCTCTCTCTCTCTCTCTCTCTCTCTCTCTCTCTCTCTCTCTCTCTCTCTCTCTCACACACACACACTCTCGCTCCCTCTCACACACACACTCTCAGTGACGTAGCTGCTCTGTCTCGTAGCTCCGGGCCGACGTCGTCCCAAAGACTGCAGGTGAGAAACTTTGGGTTTATTTCTGATTTCTTCCTGTTTTATTTGTTTTTACATCTTTACTTCTTTTTCTGTTCTGTATCTTATTTCATTTGAATGATTATCATTATTTTTATTATTATTATTAACTGCTGCTACTTTGACGCCAGCTGATCCACAAATACAAACCCCATCACCTCACACACACCTGCTCCACCTGCTCTACCCACCAGCACCTTCACCTCTACTCCACCTTCTACCATCACTGCTCCACCACACACACCTGCTCCACCTGCTCCACCCACCAGCACCTTCACCTCTACTCCACCTTCTACCATCACTTCTCCACCACACACACCTGCTCCACCTGCTCCACCTACTCCACCTGCTCCACCCACCAGCACCTTCACCTCTACTCCACCTTCTACCATCACTTCTCCACCACACACACCTGCTCCACCTACTCCACCTGCTCCACCTGCTCCACCCACCAGCACCTTCACCTCTACTCCACCTTCTACCATCACTGCTCCACCACACACACCTGCTCCACCTACTCCACCTACTCCACCTGCTCCACCCACCAGCACCTTCACCTCTACTCCACCTTCTACCATCACTGCTCCACCACACACACCTGCTCCACCTGCTCCACCTACTCCACCTACTCCACCTGCTCCACCCACCAGCACCTTCACCTCTACTCCACCTTCTACCATCACTTCTCCACCACACACCTGCTCCACCTCCCACATCTACTAGCACCACCACACACACCTGCTCCACCTTCTTACTATCCACTGCTCACATGTTCTGAATGGTTTCCATAGTAACCTCAGTAAAGCCACATGTTCTGTTCTGTGTTGTTGGTGACGTGTCCTGGTTTCCCCTCAGTGTGCACAGTGATCCGTTCCTCCACAAATGCGTCCCTTTCTCTTGCAGAGAACTTCCGTGCTCTGTGCACCGGGGAGAAAGGCTTCGGCTACAAGGGCTCATCCTTCCACCGCATCATCAACGACTTCATGTGCCAGGTACGGGAGCATCCTGCCTCCATCTTCTCACCTCGTCTGCTCCGACAGAGTCCTGATCTCTTCCTCTTCCTCTTCCAGGGCGGCGATTTCACCAGGGGCGATGGCACCGGAGGCAAGTCCATATATGGAGAGAAGTTTGCTGATGAGAACTTCACCCTGAAGCACATGGGAGCGGGAACCCTGTCCATGGCCAACGCTGGGCCCAACACCAACGGCTCCCAGTTCTTCCTCTGCACTGTAAAGACCAGCTGGTAATGTCACATCCTCCTAATCAATACCTGATCACAGATATGATCAATAAGACTCAAATAGTACAGAACTGACGAGCAGCACACACGAACACACGCTCTGCTGAAGTCATGATTGGGATTGATTGTGATGTTTTTTGTGATTGTGTTGTTTGTTGTGGCGTGCAGGCTGGACGGGAAGCACGTTGTGTTTGGCAGCGTGGTGGAAGGCATGGATGTCGTCGAGAGGATGAATGAGAAAGGCTCACGCAGTGGCACCCCCGGAGCCAAGTTCACCATCGCCGACTGTGGGGAACTGAAGTAAACTCAAATTCAGTCATGTGACCTTTATCACATACTTCATAAAGTCAAGGGCAAACTTCCCTTCCTCATCTGAATAAAGTGATGGTGTCAGTCAATCTAAAGGTCTCACTTCTGTCAGTTTGGTTGAGGATCTTGGATCAGCCGCGTCACGATTTCACCTGGAACGCAAAATAAACAGATTTAAAATTCGTAAACATTGAACTTAAACAATGAAAGCGTTAATAAATGCAGTCCAACATGTTTGATGTTGCTGTGACTGAACTCGGAGCGTTTCTATTGATGAATCACGTTTGAACAAACGAATCAATAACCGTGGTGTTATTGATGCAGTGACGCGTTTCACCGCCAGAGGGCAGTGACAGCAGCCAATAAGGTGAGAAGAGTGAACAGGTGAGAGAAGAACAGAGGAGCTCATCATGGAATCAAGTCTGACCTTTAATGTGCATCTCTGCTCTCTGGTCTTTAGTTTGATTACGACAGAACAATAACATGTTTAATGCTCATTTACATTTGCTGTTAAAACATGACAGTGTTTTTAATTTACAGGCAGATTTGAGCCCAGAAATGTTTAACCTATAGATTTTGTTGCATCATTGCTTTTGTTTGGTTTGAGCTTCATAAAAGTAAAATAGGCAAAGAAAGAAGCTTTTAAACATATTCAATACAAAATATCAAAAGGTTCTGAAAGAAGTTTGATTGTTGTTCAATACTGAATTTATCAAAACTAAATCAATAAGATTCATTCACAATAAAAACATCAAAGGAACAGATTAAGGCACCGAGCTGCTTTCTCCTCCAGAGAGACGGAACAATACAAAAGGTTTCCTCGGCAACGATCTGTCTAATCAAAATAAGAGAATATGACATCAACCAACACGTCACAGATACAAAACAGACTTCACAGCAAAAGATCAGGAAAGCTGAGCAGTTTGTGTTTCTGCAACAGCAACAAACCTCAGGAATCACAGGAGGGAGGAGCTTCAGGGATTTATCCAACTGATTTCAATCATTCACTCAGTTTGACGTGTTTGAGGGTCCGAGTCATTTGTTCTAGAAGTTTTTCAAATCGTTGTCGATCCTTGAATCAAATACAAAACCAAGAATCCTTTAGAAGGTTCAGATGAATTTGAAATTAGAAATGATTTTCTTTATTATTATTATTATTATTCCTTGTTGAAATGTTTTTTTTTTTGCCTAGAAACGAGTAGAAAATTGGAACGTTTGGCTGAAATTCTTATGCAGTTCAGTTTTAAGCAAATAAAGCCACAGTCAGTGAGAGAGAGCGTTCATCCAGGAGCTGCAGGCGGGGAAGGACCGGTACCGACCTGTACAGACCCGTACAGACCCGTACAGACCGGTACCGACCTGTACAGACCCGTACAGACCAGTACTGACCCGTACAGACCCGTACAGACCGGTACCGACCCGTACAGACCCGTACAGACCAGTACTGACCCGTACAGACCCGTACAGACCGGTACCGACCCGTACAGACCCGTACAGACCGGTACCGACCCGATCAGACCGGTACAGACCGGTACAGACTCGTTCAGGCTCCTACCGACCGGCTGCGCGGACGTGAACCACAGAGGAAACTTCAGATTGAGGTATTGATTAACAAACAGGAGAATATTGGAAAAGCTGCTTCAGATAATCGGCACTGATTTTCGCATTGATCACAGCACGGAGACAGAGCGGCACATGGACAGAGCGCCTCCTGCAGGCAGTGGGCAGCTTTACAACGGCACGTTTGGATCATCAACCACACCCACTCAGAGATCTGGGAATACTGGGAATACCTGGAATATTCCTTAGTGTTGTGTTCTGGAGGGCTAACAGTCAGTGTGAAGGTGAGAACATAGAGCGGCCCCCCTCTATCCTCCACTCTATGAGCTTCAGCCCAACACTTTCTACTAAAATCAATAAAGACGGAATGAAGACATCAAAATGATCAAAACACAAAAACAACGGCTCCCTTCTCTGTGCTGCATGAGGCAGGAACACCTGCGGCCACCAGGGGGCGGGGCGGCAAAGAAGGGAGGAGCCTCAGGACTCAGCCTGAGCCCCTCTACCAGCCAGAGGGGCTTGGTGGGATCCAGAGGGGCCCAGTGTGATCCAGAGGGGCTCTGCCCCCGCTCTACAGGTATTGCATGTTGGAGGTCCCCCACACAGAGCGGCAGGTATGCTCCAGGCTACACAGGTGTGCTGGTGTCCAGCTGCTCTGGCACTTAGAGACAGGCAGGAGGTCAGAGGTCAGAGGAGGCGGAGCCAGCAGAGCCTTTACAGGTCCGAGCTCCGTCTCTCTGCAGGGTGACAGAGCAGCACGTGTGTGTAAGCTCTCACAGAGCGGCGGCTGACATTTAGATTTCTGGGGGGAAAACTAGGTCTGAACTGAGTCTGATTCAGGGTGAGCGAGCTGCAGTTTACTCAGGCTGAGCCTCCAGGCTGAGCGACTGAACGTGATTGGCTACGATCCTCACGTGAACGCTGCGTGTTGGTCTGCAGGGGCGGAGCCTCCTGCTGGAATGTTTCCTAACATGGGGGGGGGGGCGGGACTTCCTGCTTCAACCAAGAGAGCGGGTTAGACGTGTTTAAGTTTAAAACAACACGCTCACTCACACCGCGAGTGTGTGTGTGTGTGTGTGTGTGTGTGTGTGTGCTGCTCCATTGCACTTTTTCAAGTAGGAGGTTGGATCTGCAGTAGTGGGTCCAGTTGAAGGCAGCAGCGCCTCCTGCAGGCTGGAGAGAGAGCTGCACGTGGTGAAGACTGAAGGTTTCACTGATCAATGAAATATTAAAACGCTCCTAAGGTCAAAGAGGCCGGAGGCAGGAATGATACAGAGGTGTCAGAGGCACCAGGAGGCAGTGGGGAAGCAGAAAACAGCTCAGACATCTTCATCTTCAGCCTCCTCTTCCTCCTCATCTGACACGGAGAAGTTCAGTGTCCGTGCTCTCACAGGCAAACGTACAAACCATCAAAGTCTGAAGGATCCATACTGGGATCAGTTCCACATGGGGGACCCTCAGAGTCTGAGCGTCCCTCAGCTCTGTGGCGAGGTCTGGCGGCTCTCCCTCAGGATGCCGTCCAGGCCGCTGAGCTGGCGCAGGAAGCCGCGGTTTGGAGTGACGCCTCTGTGGTCCTTCACCGTCTTGATGGCCTCCACCAGGGTCAGGTTCTGTCTGATCATCAGGTAGGCCAGAACCAGCGTGGCTGAGCGGCTCACGCCCACCGCACAGTGCACCAGCACCTTACCTACACACACACACACACACACACAATTACTGCAATCAGCTCTACTGAGACAGCAGGAGGGGCAGGACACACATGAAGTAACACTGCCCCCTGCTGGACACACACACACACACACACACACACACACACACACACACACACACACACACACACACACACACACACACACACACACACACACCTCCTGCGGTGAGCGCTTTGTGGATGAACTCGGCGGCGGGGTAGAAGTTGACGCTCATGTCGAAGGAGGGCGAGTCGTGCGCCTCGATGCCGAGGTAGGTGATGCTCATGCCGGCGTAGTTCTCCGCCCCGCCGCGCCATTTGCTCTGCGCACAGTTCAGGATGTGTGTGATGCCCAATCTGGAGAGCTCACGCCGGTCTGACGCAATGTCCCTGCGAGAGCACAACATCATCATCATCATCTTCATCACCATCACATCATCTTCATCACATCCTCATCTTCATCACCATCACATCATCTTCATCACATCCTCATCTTCATCACCATCACATCATCATCATCACCATCACATCATCTTCATCACATCCTCATCTTCATCACCATCACATCATCTTCATCACATCCTCATCTTCATCACCATCACATCATCTTCATCACATCCTCATCTTCATCACCATCACATCATCATCATCACCATCACATCATCTTCATCACATCCTCATCTTCATCACCATCACATCATCATCATCACCATCACATCATCTTCCTCACATCTTCCTCTTCCTCACATCATGGCTCAGTCATGTGAGTGGAGCAGTGATCATGTGTCAGAACATGTTAAGGCTTACTGAGTGACTTCACCTCTGACATAAAGATGAAGACACAAACTCAGATATATGAGAAGAGCTCAACCAATAACACACCCCGATCAATGCAACAGGAGAGGAGCTGCTGAACGGTCACAGATCAATAATTGATGAGGATGATGTCACCGATGCTCCCCACAAACAGGAAGAGACAGAGAGAAATCAATAAACAGCGCGACGTCACTGATCAGAGTCACACACAGATATGGATCAATCAAAAACAATCGATCAGTAATCGAAGCCCTCACTGACTCACTGGTCTCCGATGTAGAGCCGCGGCCACACTTCGTCGCGTGGTTGCACGCCGTCTTTCCGGTGCAGAGGAGCCGCTCGAGCTCCGACACCGTGAGGCTGGGGGCGACCCGCTCAGGGTCTCTCCTGCCGGGGGAGCGGGAGCTGCTGCGGGACCGCGAGAACCGGGACATGAAGGCCATCACACCGGGGGAGGGGGGCTGTGGGAGGGAGGGACACACACACACACACACACACAGCTGCAGCTGATGTGTGTATCAAATCTCAAATCAGCGGATCGATCCGGATCATCGATCACCTGTTGTGTCGTCTCTCTCTCTCTCTCTCTCTCTCTCTCTACAGCTCGCGCTGCTCCGCGGCCATGTTGATCGTTTCTTCACACACTGGATGTTCGGCTGAAGCAGCTGCTGAGCCTCTCGCAGACATCTTCATCTTCATCTTCATCGTCTCTTCAACAAGTCTCGCTGTCCAGACTTGTCTCCTGTCCCCGGGTTTCAGAGGGCCAGCGGGCTGTTTTTCACTCAGGCAGCACGGACGTGTTGCCGCTCCGTGCTCTCATGATGGAGGCTGCTTGTGTGTATTTAATGTGTACTTATTGCTGATGTGACGTCGGCTGTGCTGCAAAGG
>NW_027467274.1:20000-32500 GCF_046128005.1 Genypterus blacodes | reverse complement strand
GCTCAGGTGTATTTTTAGAAAGTAGCGTTTGTTTGTTACGCCTCAGTGAGCACAGAAACGCCTGAAGCACAGCAGCAGGAAGTGAGAGAGGAGAACAAAAGATCAGGAATGAAACCGGTCCAGGGTTCAGGTTTCAAACTGGTTCAACACTTTTCCTTTTACATGCTGCTTCCCTGTGCTGAAGGAGAGATGATGTGTTTGTGTTCATGACCCCAGGACACATCCGGATCTCTGACCTGGGCCTGGCTGTGCGTCTGTGTGAGGAGGGGCTGGTGCGAGGCCGGGTGGGCACGCTGGGCTACATGGGTACACACACACACACACACACACACACACAGGTGGAACATGTTTGTCAGACAGCCTGCGGCGCTCACACACACAGATGCCCTCTGCTCTCTGCCCTCAGCTCCAGAGGTCATAGGTCAGGAGCACTACGGGGCGAGCGTGGACTGGTGGGGCCTCGGCTGTCTGGTGTACGAGATGACGGCGGGCCGGCCGCCGCTCAGGACGCAGGGGGAGCATCCCAACAAGAAGGACACGGAGAGGAGGATCCAGAGAGAGCAGGTGGAATACAGCGACATGTTCTCCCCCCAGGTTAAAGACCTGTGCTCCTCGGTGAGTCCAAGGGTCCTCAGGAAGAAGGTCCAGACCACATGAGACCCGGAGGCCCAACATGTCACCTGTCTCCTCTCCTGCAGCTCCTCACTAAGGACCCCAAGCACCGGCTGGGCAGCGGAGGCTCAGGAGCCAGAGAGGTTCAGGCTCATCCCTTCTTCCAGAACATTAACTTCAGGATGCTGGAGGCCGGACTGGTCCAGCCTCCGTTCAAGCCTGACGTGAGTCCACTTCCTGTTCACGTCTTCACTCCTCCACCCTCTGAACGTCTCACTCAGTCTTTCTCTCCCTCTTCTATACTGTGGAGATGTGATTTTAACATGATCTTACATGCTGCGCTGCACTTCACGTGTCTCCTCTACGTGGCGTACTGCTGCTGCTGCTGCTGCTCTGACTGTGTTGTGTTGTGTTGTGTTGTGTTGTGTTGTGTTGTGTTGTGTTGTGTTGTGTTGTGTTGTGTTGTGTTGTGTTGATGTTTGCAGCCCAGACTGGTTTACTGCAGTGACGTGCAGGACATTGATGAGTTCTCCACGGTGAAGGGCGTCACTCTGGACCGGACAGACAGCAACTTCTACTCCAAGTTCAACACGGGCAGCATTCCAATCAGCTGGCAGAATGAGGTCAGTGGGTCACAGTGAGTCTTTACTCCTGCAGGGTTAGAGTCAATACAGCTCGCCCCCTCACCCCTCTCCATCTTCAGGGCCTCCTCTGGACGTCTCACTCTCTCCCTCTTGTCGTCCCGTACAGATGATGGAGACGGGGTGTTTCAAAGAGCTGAACCTGTTCGGTCCTCAGGGGTCTCGCTCTTCTGACCTGGACTGGACCCAGGCCCCCGGGAGCCCCAGACGCGGCCTGCTGGGACGCATCTTCCGCAGACACGTAAGCACCCGCTCTCATACTAGTCAGACCCGTCTCCAGCAGAGGGCGCTCTAACGTGGCCTTCTCCCGCTCGCAGCACGCAGCCGAGACGCCGGAGGATGAGACTTCAGAGGCCAACAGGACGTTCATGGAGTCTGGGCTGCTGGGGTCGTCGCTCTGAGGGCGTGGCTCAGGGGGCGTGGTCTCTGGAGCAGCTTCACAATGTGAGAATGTAGCAAACGTACGTCAGGGGAGGAAATGTGAGCTTGTGTGAATCTGGTTTGAGGGACACACAGCTGATGGAAACCTCATTTCTTCATGTTATGTTTTAAATATTGACTTGAATTTTATGGTTCTGCTGTTCTGTGAGGCGGCGTTATGTTGACGTCAGGCCAAGACTCAAAGCTCACAGCTCCACCTGCTTCTGTTCAAACAGGAAGTCATAGAAAAGGCTTGGACTTTATGGCTTGTATGTTTGAGAAGGGATGGATTTAGAATAAAGTGCCTGAAATGAAATTGTATTTGTATTATTTCCATAATAAATCAGCGTCTGGTTCACATCTGGAGACAGGAAAGGTTCTCTAACAGGAAGTGATCTTCTCCTGTAAACACACGCAGCATCTCAAACCAAAGGATGAACACACGTGCTTGCAGGGTGTGTGTGTGTGTGTTTTATTATTGAACCCAGAATATAAAACTGTAAATATCTAACACAAAGTAAAACAAACTACAAACACTGAACAAGAATGGAATGCTGAAGAACTTCCACAGCTGAATGACATCATCATCGTCTTCTTCAGCCAAAGCAGGTGAAGGTGAGAGATGTAGAGTGTGAAGGTGAACAGGTTGGACCTCACCGCTCTGTCACAGTGTTCATACTGGGCCTGAGGCGGCGCTCAGCCTTCCCACGGCGGGCTGCGCCTCCCGTCCACCTCCGTCTCCACGTGGTACAGCGTGTCGGCCAGCGTGTGCTCGATCACGGCGCCCCAGCCCATGTCGCTCATCTGGGGAGGGAAAGGAAACAGAAATGACAGAGCGCTGGGCGTGACGGTGACGGCGAGGGGAAGCTCAGACAGCTCAGCGTTCTCACCGGCTGGTACTTGATGTCCTTGGGAGGATGTTTGAAATGTGGCCCAAAGTTCACCGACACCTGAGGAGAGAAACAACAACAGCAGGTGAGTGGGCGGTTTGTCCCAGAGAGAGGAAGAGCAGCAGCACACACACACACACACACCGTGCAGCTCTTGTAGAGGGAGATGGCGGGGAAGTAGAGGCCTTCAAACAGGTTCTCATAGGCCACGCCTTGGTTCACCCCATTCTTATAGAAAATCATCTAAAAGAGAAGAAGAAGAATTGAGTGGCGGCGTCCTGCAGCAGTGGGAAGAGGCGAGGGCGAGGGCGAGGGCGGAGTCGTACCCTGCTGGAGCTCATGGCCTTCAGGCTCTTCTCTGCTTTGTCCACGTAGTCCTTCTCCTCAAAGTACAGGTAGCTCTTGAACTTGATGAGAGCCTGAGACACAGAAGAGTTAGTTAGCAGGTTGGTGTGGTCCTTCAGTCTGAGCCTCCCCCTCCTCCTCCTCCTCACCTTGTCCTTGTAGGTGTCAGGCAGAGCTCTGGCCGTCTCGGTGCCGTCAGGAAGCTGGATGAAGAAGCCCAGCGTGTCTCCCTGGCCGTAGCTGGAGGAGTAATGCTTCCCCATGGACTGGTGGAAGCGAGTGCCCTTCTTACTGCGCCACGAGTAGCTGAACTTGTCGTAACCCAGCGGCGCCTGCAGGTTCCCTAGGACAGGAAACAGAGAGAAACGTTACAGACGGAGCACTTCGATGAAGAAGACGACAGAGAGGTGAAGAGTGAGGACCGTTACAGTCCGGGAGGCGTGGCTAGGAGCTCCAACTGTTGCTACAGGAACCAGCAGGTCTGCGTCCGGACTCACCGAGCGGCTGAGACCAGCCTAGTCTGGCTGCCGTGTCCGGCGGCATGTCGTCCACACAGACCTCAAAGAACCAGGAGCCCTTGCGTATCCCGTGAGAGGCTCGGACCATGGAGTAACCCTTCTCCCCCGTCACCGTCAGGCGGTCGTCTGAGATCTTCAGCTGAGGAGCTGGAACACAGACGGCAGCGTGTCAGCACAGGTCAGGGCAGGTCAGAGGTCAGAGGTCAGGGGTCACAGTACCTCTGTCGTGCAGGGCCAGCAGCACCCTCTCGTACAGGCAGGCCCGGTACAGGTCTCCGGGGATGGGTTTACCCGCCCAGCAGTCCAGCTCTAGTTTCTCTGGGTCTGGAGCGTGGGGGTCCGGTTCTGCCAGGATGTAGCGGTACCCGTCCTTATTAAAGGGATGCTCCAGAGGGTAACCATGGGGAGGGAGACGCTGGGCCGAGAACAGAGGGTCACTGCAGGGGGGACAAGAGTCCAGACTGAGCAGGGACACAACACGTGTGTGCATGTGTGCGTGTGTGTGTGTACCTGTGTGTGTACCCCTTTGGGTACCTGTGTGTGTGTGTGTGTCTGTGTGTACCCCTGTGTGTACCTGTGTGTGTGTACCTGTGTGTGTGTGTACCCCTGTGTGTACCTGTGTGTATGTACCCCTGTGTGTGTGTGTGTGTGTACACCTGTGTGTGTGAAACTGTGTGTGTGTGTGTACCCCTGTGTGTACCTGTGTGTATGTACCCCTGTGTGTGTGTGTGTGTGTACACCTGTGTGTGTGAAACTGTGTGTGTGTGTGTACCCCTGTGTGTACCTGTGTATGTGTGTGCGTGTGTACCCCTGTGTGTACCTGTGTACCTGTGTGTGTGTACCCGTGTATGTGTGTGTACCTGTGTGTGTGTACCCCTGTGTGTACCTGTGTATGTGTGTGTACCCCTGTGTGTACCTGTGTGTGTGTGTACCTGTGTGTGTGTACCCGTGTATGTGTGTGTACCTGTGTGTGTGTGTGTGTGTGTGTGTGTACCCGTGTATGTGTGTGTACCTGTGTGTGTGTGTACCCCTGTGTGTGTGTACCCCTGTGTGTACCTGTGTGTGTGTGTACCCATGTGTGTGTGTACCCCTGTGTGTGTGTGTGTGTGTGTACCCCTGTGTGTGTGTGTGTGTGTGTGTGTGTGTACCCCTGTGTGTACCTGTGTGTGTGTGTGTGTACCCCTGTGTGTACCTGTGTGTGTGTGTGTGTGTGTGTGTGTGTACCTGCGTGTCCTCTTGGCCGCTCCCGCCGCTGCTCCTTCCTGTTGCTGCTGCTGTTTACGTTTGGCTCCTCTCCCCTTCCCGGGGCCGGGGGCCAAGGCTCCTTCAACACAGAGACATCACAGAGAACAGAGGTTAATGTACACGCAGACACACACACACAGACACACTCACTCAGTCGGTCGGTCAGTCTTCACCAACACCACCAAAGCTCGGGGTCATGGGGTCATGGGGGTCAGGACTGAAGGCCCCAGCGTGCTTCAGAAGAGGACAGAAGCAGATCCTCTCTGATCATCTCCACTCAGCAAACCTCAGCCTGGCTGTGATTGGTCCAGTGGGCGGAGCTTATCCAGCCACCTCATTTGAGCCAATCAGAGCAAAGGCAGGTATCAGAGAGGTTGAGCTCTAGTGAAGTAGACTGCAGCCTTCAGAGGGAGGAAGGAGCAGAGGAAGGATGACATCACTGCAGGCTCATGCCTTCATGTTTGATCTGAGTCCAATGTTGACTCAACTTTGGTCTTGTGTCTCATCTTCTCTTCCTATAAGATACCTTAGATGGATTTTAAACCATTTCCCCACAGAAAAGCAGAGGTCAGCGCGCGCACACACACACGCACACACACACGCACACACACACGCACACACACACACAGAGTGAAGCAGGCTCATCAGGAGCTGGGTGTGTGCGGGGGGGCGACAGGCAGCAGTTAGTGGACATGTTTTGGCATTCCCCCAACACTCCGTCCTCTCAGAGCTCCTGGGACTCCATGATGGAATCTTCTCCCTCCATCTCTGCTGTGCAAACATCAGGGTCAGGAAATATTCAACTGAGGGACTCAAACTAAACCTCAGGAAACTAAATGCAATTAAGTCATCAGTTTCCTGTTCCATAACCTCCATGTGTGGTGACATCATGGAAATCCTGGCCAGGATCTGGACTTCAGGATCAGGATCAGCTACAAACTCCTGCAGTCACATCTGCCAGCTGACTACCTTCACCTACATGTGTCCACGCTGTGTCCAATCAGAGCTCAGCTCACGGTGGGACGGCAACGTCTAAGAGATCAACGGATGAAAAAGATGAAGGACACCTCTTGTTGAGAACTTCTGATTCTGAGCAACATAAACCAACATGTGTCTGTCTTCTGCCCCTGTGGTTCACCAAGGTACTGCAGCCTGCAGGACCTTGGGCCCACACCAATGTAATGCTGCCCCCTGCTGGTCACAAGTAGTGAAGTATTCCTTCAGAGAACAAGGAAGTTCTTCATCTGTAATCTTAAACTGAAATCAGAGCTGGAAACTAAACAAGTCTCTGTTTTCATGGCGTGGTGACTCAGCAGAGATGGAGGAGGAAGAGGAAGAGGAAGAGGCTCATGAGTATTGGATGAAAGCCAAATCAAAACGGCACTCTGTTCTCACATGAACATGAGCTCAGAGCGTCCTTTCAGAGGAGGATCTGGGGACTGGAGCCCATTAGCAGCAGGAGGGGGGCACACAAACACACACACACACACACACACACACACACACACACACACACACACACACACAGAGAGCAGACAGGCAGGATGAAGTTGTCCACATGATGCTGACTGAGGATCAGTTTAGCTGAGGGTCCACATGAGGGCCAAGCCAGCCCTTTGAACCTCAGGGGCCAACTTCTATCCAGAGGAACACACTCGCACACACACACACACACACACACACACACTCACACAAACCAGCTCAGGATGCCAAAACACAACATAGTCACCTGAGAATGCAGATCCACCTGGAACACAGTGCACAGAATGTGTACAGTCATCACATCGTCACTCTGGCTCACTGCTGTCAGCTGACCGTGACAAATCAGACGTCTTGATGACCTGATGTGACCCACTAACAGACCCCCGTGATGACCTGATGTGACCCACTAACAGACCCCCGTGATGACCTCATGTGACCCACTAACAGACCCTCTGATGACCTGATGTGACCCACTAACAGATACCTCTGATGACCTGATGTGACCCACTAACAGACCCTCTTGATGACCTGATGTGACCCACTAACAGACCCTCTGATGACCTGATGTGACCCACTAACAGACCCTCATGATGACATGATGTGACCCACTAACAGACCCTCATGATGACCTGATGTGACCCACTAACAGACCCTCATGATGACCTGATGTGACCCACTAACAGACCCCCATGATGACCTGATGTGACTCACTAACAGACCCTCATGATGACCTGATGTGACCCACTAACAGACCCTCATGATGACCTGATGTGACCCACTAACAGACCCTCATGATGACCTGATGTGACCCACTAACAGACCCCCATGATGACCTGATGTGACCCACTAACAGACCCCCATGATGACCTGATGTGACCCACTAACAGACCCTCTGATGACCTGATGTGACCCACTAACAGACCCTCATGATGACCTGATGTGACCCACTAACAGACCCTCATGATGACCTGATGTGACCCACTAACAGACCCTCATGATGACCTGATGTGACCCACTAACAGACCCCCATGATGACCTGATGTGACCCACTAACAGACCCTCATGATGACCTGATGTGACCCACTAACAGACCCTCTGATGACCTGATGTGACCCACTAACAGACCCTCTGATGACCTGATGTGACCCACTAATAGACCCCCATGATGACCTGATGTGAGCCTTTCTGATCTGATGCTTTATGAGTTACCTGTGTTATCTTACACTTCCTGCGTTTGGCTCTCTTACCGTTTAAGCCGGCGGCGGCGGGCGTGGCGGTGGTTTGCTTCTGTGCGTCATATGAGGGTCCAATGGTTCCCAGGTCCTGCAGCAGACAGACTATGATCAGTACCTCAGCAGATAAACCTTCCTCTCCTTCAGCACTGAAACCTGATCTGCACCTGATCCAACAGGCCAAACTTGGGGTACTCCTCCTCGGGGTCCTTGCTGCCAGGGTCAGGATGCTCCTTCACCAGGAACACATCTCGCTCTTTACTCTGGAGAACAACAAGCATCTGTCATCAGTCCCACAGTGGCCCACTCTGCTTCCAGGTGGAGATCTTTGTCTTAAGGTCTGGTTACCATGGTCTTCACGATGTTATTGGGCCAGGTCAGCTTCCCCGGCCTCTGACGCGTGGTCATGCACTCCCAGTACTTATCAATGAACGGTATGATGTCCTGCAACAGAATCATGCAGGTGAGAGAGCAGAACACTCAGACACGGGGTCAGGGTTCAGGCGCTGTGAGGTGGACCCACCTTGTCTTTGGAGAACATGGTCTTTGGATGCTCCTCTTGGGTTCTGGAGCGCCACGTCAGGTTAGCCAGGGCGGTGAGACACATCTCCTTCAGATCTGAGCCACAAACACAACAGAGTGTCACACAGCGGTGAGGAAAAGGCCAGAGCTGCCGTCACACCTCATCATTCAGACACCTACTGGCTTGTTTCCTGAGGAAGTAGGTGTTTCCACTGTGATGGCACACGTTGCAGTGAAACACGTAGTTGGTCATAAAGGGAAGACAGGTTCTGCAGAGGAGCACAGAGGAGAAGAATCATCATGAACATGGCTAACTCATGTGAGGAGCTCCTCCCTGTGCCTCCTGCTCCAACATGGAGCCAGAGGCTGAAGCTGGGCGGACTGGAGCCTGAACACATCATCTGTGTGCACCATGATTCACCAGCAGCCCTCAGAGAGGGAGCCCCAGTGTGAGCTCCAGTGTGAGCTCCAGTGTGAGCTCCAGTCCAGCGCCCCCTGCTGGGAATACTTACGCCGTGTCGATGCCAAACGTGTCTGCTGTGAACCACTTGGTGCACAGAGCGCACTGCAGCTCCACCTCGCCCAGCTGCCTCCCGCTCTCCTCGTCGCCCGACCCCGTGAGGGCGTCGGCGGCCTCTGAGCCTTCGCCCGCAGCTTCCTGTGGGGAAACGCCAGCGTTGGTTAAAGAGCAGAGCAGCGTGCGACGCCTGCTTAAAGGACGTTCCTCACCATTCCTTCTTTGCCGTTTGAAGACTCTGTGTCCATGCTGGAGGGAAGCTCTCCAAACGCTGCCTCACTGGAAACAAACACACACATGACAGTCACAGCAGCTCGCTCTGTGTGTGTGTGTGTGTGTGTGTGTGTGTGTGTGTCCTCCTCTGCTCATGTCCAGGCTGCTATGTGAGCTTGGTTGAATCTCTTCTCTTTACAGAGCTGAACCCTCTGGTTGAGTTTCAGCGCTCTAAGCTCTTTGTGTTTCTTTCTTCTTCGGGACTTTTCTTACACGTTTTCTCTTCCTGCTGACGTCATATTGAATCTTAGTGTCATGATCGCTGTGTAGAGCGAATGAAGCGGAGCATCGCGTCAATTCATACAGAGCAACATGACAGAGCAACACGACAGAGCATCCTGCAGTCACAAAGAGTTGCAGCTGTGTAGCTAACGTTAGCATGTAGCTGTACAAACGGCATTTAAAGCTACAAAACACGGAGAAACGCGCTCTGCGCCTCCAGAGCGAATACATTTCGGCTGTGCTTCAGTCTAATGTTTAAGGCGCTCTGTAGGAAGCTCTCTTACCGCTCTGCCGTCTCTGCCCCGGCTGTAGAAGCAGAGCCCGCTTCTGCTTCAGACGCCATGTTTGTGATCAATACAAACAGGAAATATCGCGAGAGGCTGCAGGGTCGACGGCGTGACGTCATGTCCCGGTAGCTACAAGAGGCGGTTACCGCCAACAGCGACACCTCTGGTGAACAGGCGACTATCTGTGTGTGTGTGTGTGTGTGTGTGTGTGTGTGTGTGTGTGTGTGTGTGTGTGTGTGTGTGTGTGTGTGTGTGTGTGTGTGTGTGTGCGTGTGTGTGAGAGAGAGACGAAGTGGTGCCTCATTTAGAGATGAAAACCTTCAGGTTGATGCAGTGACCAGCAGATGGCGCTGCTCACCTTAAATATTCACTGATAAAAGTTTATCTGATGTTTCCAGTGTGTGTGTGTGTGTGTGTGTGTGTGTGTGTGTGTGTGTGTCGGCGTGAGTGTCGGCATGTGTGATGGTTCTTTCATTACTTTTCTGTCTTTGTGTATCTGTCTTTTTTTTATTCAGAACAACACACACACTCACTCACTCACTCACTCACTCACTCACTCACTCACTCACTCACTCACACACACACACACACACACACACACACACACACACACACACACACACTCGTATATACATACACACTCACACTCAAACACACACACACAGACACACAGACACACTTATTTTGTGTCGGACCACCCTGAGCACTGTCTTCCTCCTCTTCATCCTTGTTGTGTAGAAGTTTGTGGCGCGTGTTAAAGTGTGCCAGCAGCACAGAGACAAAGAGTGTGTGTGTGTGTGTGTGTGTGCAGAGAGCAGAGCACCCCTGGGTGAGGCTGTAAAAGCTCAGAGCTTTGTTAAGCAGATGAAGGCCACGTTCCTCCTCCTCCTCCTCTCTCCATCTGTGGACAGTGGAGGAGGAGGAGGAGAAAGGATGAAGGAGTGAGAGCTTTGTCTCAGTCTCCATGTCAGCTTGTAAAGTAACTGCTGCTCTGTCTCTCTCTCTCTCTCTCTCTCTCACACACACACACACACACACACACACACACACTGATCTTCCTCACCTCCATGTTAAGATAAGATAAGATCAAAGTTTATTAACCCGAGGGAAATTACTGTGCAACAGTTAAAGTACAGATCAGAATGAAACCAGAACCTTTCTTCTTCTACAGCACAAAGACTGAAGTTCTGCCCTCCACAATAAAAGCTCAACCTATCTCCTGGATTCACTAACAAACTTTACACTGAGACTTTAGTCTGTGTGGTTCTGAAGTGGACTCTTCAACTCAGTGGAATGTGGATCCTCTTGGTACTCCAGGCAGAGCCCCAGGTTCAGGCAGAGCCCAGGTCCAAGCAGAGCCCAGGTCCAAGCAGAGCCCCAGGTCCAGGCAGAGCCCAGGTCCAAGCAGAGCCCAGGTCCAAGCAGAGCCCCAGGTCCAGGCAGAGCCCCAGGTCCAAGCAGAGCCCAGGTCCAAGCAGAGCCCCAGGTCCAGGCAGAGCCCCAGGTCCAAGCAGAGCCCAGGTCCAAGCAGAGCCCAGGTCCAAGCAGAGCCCAGGTCCAGGCAGAGCCCAGGTCCAGGCAGAGTCCCGGTCCAGGCAGAGCCCCGGTCCAGGCAGAGCCCAGGTCCAGGCAGAGCCCAGGTCCTGCTCCTCTCTTCTTCCTCTTGTCCTGGTGAACAAAGGCCGGGGGTCAGCGAGGGTCAACCTGCTGGTGACATCTGTTGTTGGTCCGGACGTGCCGGCCTCTCTGCTCTGTCAAAGGCCGACGCTCTGTAGGAGCCTGAGGCCGCCGGCTATCACAGAGCTGCAGGGACGCTCTAGCTTTCATTTACCACCGTAAAGCTGAACTCTGTCAACAGACAGAAAAGCTTCAGTCTCCAGTTCAGTATACACTTAACTTATAAAAAATGTATAATAAGAAAATTCTCTCACTCACTCACTCACTCACTCACTCACACACTCACACACTCACACACTCACTCACTCACTCACTCACTCACACACTCACTCACTCACTCACTCACTCACTCACACACTCACTCACTCACACACTCACACACTCACACACTCACTCACTCACTCACACACTCACACACTCACTCACTCACTCACTCACTCACACACTCACTCACTCACTCACTCACTCACTCACTCACTCACACACTCACTCACTCACTCACTCACTCACTCACTCACTCACACACTCACTCACTCACTCACTCACTCACACACTCACTCACTCACTCACTCACTCACTCACTCACTCACTCACTCACTCACTCACTCACTCACTCACTCACTCACTCACACACTCACACACACACACTCACACACTCACTCACTCACTCACACACTCACTCACTCACTCACACACTCACTCACTCACTCACTCACTCACACACTCACTCACTCACTCACTCACTCACTCACTCACACACTCACTCACTCACTCACTCACTCACACACTCACTCACTCACTCACACCCTCACTCACTCACTCACTCACTCACACACTCACTCACTCACACACTCACACACTCACTCACTCACTCACTCACACACTCACTCACTCACTCACTCACTCACTCAGGTAACTCCATAGAGTAGAGAATAACAGCGCGTGCTGAAGGTGTCACGTGATGTTTGCACCTGAGAAAAGTTCAGATCAAAGTTGATCCTGATGTGAGATGTGGGGCTCAGTCTGTGAGTGGGCGTGTCTGCCGGAGCCCGCGGGCTGTGACCACATGTCCAGCGGCTCATAAACGTGTAAGTGCCTCTAATGGAACTAAAGAGCTTTTCACTTCACGGGACAAATGAAAGAGACAGAGGCGCCACTTTCCCTTTGATGAGTCCATCAATTAGCATCACAACGCGCGTTCACGCGTCAAATCCCGCATCTGCCAATAAAGACACGCAGCAGCACAAAGAGCAACACGGAGGGAGAGAAAAGGGAACATCTGAACCACAAGGGCCCCCAGCTGAGACCCCCCCCCCCCGGGCCAGCAGCATTCTGGGGGGGCCGCAGCGTGCCCGCGACAGCGCCCCGCACACGCGCACCAAGGTTCTGCTGCGTTCGTGTTGGGATTTGAATGAATGTAAATGTGTGTGTGTGTGTGTGTGTGTGTGTGTGTGTGTGTGTGTGTGTGTGTGTGTGTGTGTGTGTGTGTGTATATAAGCTGCAGCACGCGAGCAGCTCCCATACGCCAGCAGATCCGACATGCAGCCTGCCAAAGTGCCGCTGAGCCACAGAACCTCGTTCTCCGTGCGGGACATCCTGGACCCCAACAAATTCACC
>NW_027467274.1:7500-15000 GCF_046128005.1 Genypterus blacodes | reverse complement strand
AGGGCCAGTTCCTCACGTTGACAACAATGAGCACAAACTAATAACACGTTTAACTGTGTGACATCATCACAGCTGTCAGGATCATGAACACGACTTCAGGCAAAGTCATGGAATCTTTCTCTTATCTCTCATAACGGGAAACTCTGGACGTTGTGTTTTTCTCAGATCGGTTGCCTGGACGACGCAAACAAACAACAACAACTGAGGTCATCATGTACATCCCAGGTGAGTGTGTGATGGGAGGAGCCTGGTTGTTAAGCACTGAGGCAGAGGCACAGGGAGGCTGTGGGTTTGAGACCCCTGGTCCAGGACTGATCCGGCCTCTGGTCCAGGACTGATCCGGCCTCTGGTCCAGGACTGATCCGGCCTCTGGTCCAGGACTGATCCGCCCTGTGGTCCAGGACTGATCCGGCCTGTGGTCCAGGACTGATCCGGCCTCTGGTCCAGGACTGATCCGGCCTCTGGTCCAGGACTGATCCGGCCTCTGGTCCAGTTCTAATTCGTCTGTTGTTTGTGTTCCAGAGGAAACCACGGCGCCGTACATCGGTCCCTGGTACGAGGAATACGATTACGCCGACCGTACGTCTTCCCGCCGCCGCCGCCTGCACCCTGATGTCTCAGCTCCCACGCTGCACACGCTCATTTCACGTTCTGTGTGCTTCCTCCCTGCACAGTGGCCGCCAAGAAGCAGGAGGAAGAGGAGGAAGAGGAGAAGAGAGCGCGCAAAGAGAAGGCGGAGAAAGGTTTGGACCTCTGCTGGACCGGTTTACATTCTGATGTGGTGACTCATGAGATCAGATCAAGATGCTGCAGATCCAGATCACTGCTCCGCTCTCTTCCTCTTCATACAGCAGAGATCCACATGTTTACAGGCTGTTTACACTTTAAAGCCTGTTTACTGTCTGCAGTCAGGTTCCATCTCCTCTCTCACAGGGAGGAACCTTCACTGTGTTCTGTCTCAGCTCATCTAAACTCATTTAAATCCAATCTAACAACATTCAATCCTTCTTTAATCGGCTCAAATCTTCTCAGGGTTCCTCTCTTTCTAATCTGATCTGATCTCCGTGTCACAGCGCCCCCTGCTGTGTGTGAGGCAGAGCTGCTGCCTGCCTCCATATGAAAGTTTAACACCGTGTTCTGTTCAAATAAAAAGCTACAAGTCAAGCAATAAAGCAGGAATGTGGAGCAGAAGGACACAGGAATGGACCCAGGCACTGAGGAGCACATGTGGGAATGCTTTGTTTGGACAGACACACACGCACAAGCACAGGCACACAGGCACACAGGCACACAGACACACCCACAGGCACACACACACACAGGCACACACACACAGGCACACAGACACAGGCACACACACAGGAACACACACACTCACACACTCACACTCACACTGGTTTCCCATTATGCTCCACAGCTGAGCGACTGAGGAAGAGGTGGGAGGAGGAGGAAGAGGAGCGGCTGAGGCAGATCTCTCAGATCCATGTGGAGCCAAAAAGTAACAACCTTCACTTCCATGTTCTTCATGTAGATTTGGTTTGAAGCTTGTTTTCCTCAGCACAGAGGTTTAGTTGGGTGTGATCTTGGTTCACACGCTCACATGGTTGATAACTTCAGTGTGTCAGAGGTTCATGGAGCTGAGATCTTCATCTAAAGCAGAGGATTCTTCTCACAGCGTCTGACTTCACTACAAACAAGAACGCTGTTGACAAGCTTGAGACAGACGACCGAATGTTTGCACTATTATCCTCTGGAACATCTGTGTGTGTGTGTGTGTGTGTGTGTGTGTGTGTGTGTGTGTGTCCTCAGAGTGTCCTCCTCTGGGCCTGGAGTCTCACCGAGTGGAGGACGACCAGCTGTTGGCTTCATCTCAGTCTCATCACGGCTTCACGGCTCAGAGGGGACGACTCAACATGCAGGTAGAGAAGAAGATGAAACATTAGAGTCTAACTTCAGCTTCAGATGTGCTACAGGAAGTTTCCTTTAGGCGTTTACTTCTTTAATGTCCATGTGACCTCTGGTTCCTGCTCTGCCTCTCTGTGGAGCTCCACCTATGGGTCACCTGTGTCCCTCAGTGGACAGTCACTATTCTGATCCAAACCCAGAATGGTCAGGGCTCAGGCTCAGGCTCAGGCTCAGGCTCAGGCTCAGGCTCAGGCTCAGACTCAGACTCAGACTCAGGTCCAGGTCCAGGTCCAGGTCCAGGTCCAGGCTCAGGTCCAGGTCCAGGCTCAGGCCCAGGTCCAGGTCCAGGTTCAGCTCAGTTGCTTATTCCATGTGTGGTGCTGCTTGTGGCAGGGCTCTGATGATAATGAGGACCTGTACGGTGGCGCCTGGTGTGCAGAGCCAGAGGAGAGTAACCACTGGTTTGAGGTGGACGCCCGCAGAGAGGTGGAGTTCTCTGGCGTCATCACCCAGGGGAGGAATTCAGAGCAACAGTGAGTACAGCAGCGCCCCCTGCTGCTTGAGTCCTTTCACTCACACTGCTGTGCTTGTTGAGGTCTTGATTGATCCCTGATGTTTGTGTCGCCGAAGTGAGGATTTCGTCTCCTCGTATTTCGTGGCCTTCAGTAACGACAGTCGTGATTGGACGGTGCTTCACGACGGCTACGCTGAATGGGTGAGAGCAAACGACACAAGTATGAGGCCCGGAGTTCTGCTCCAGTGTCTTACTTCCTGTTCCGTGTCCCCTGCAGTTGTTCTACGGGAACGTGGATAAGGACACGCCGGTCATGACGCAGTTCCACGTTCCCGTGGTGGCGCGGTACTTCCGGATTCTCCCTCAGAGCTGGAACGGCAGCCTGTGCCTCAGAGCAGAGGTCCTCGCCTGCCAACTACCCAGTCAGTGTCAGAGCATCTTCATCACATCATCATCATCATCATCATCATCACCACAGCCATCATGCTGGTGGCTGAACGTGGAGGAGCAGCTCCTCCTCCTCTGGACCTCACTCACCTCTCCACTCTTGTTCCAGGCAGCTACCGCGGTGAGAATGAGGTCAACGCCTCAGACGACCTGGACTTCAGACACCACAACTACAAGGACATGAGACAGGTCAGTGTTCATCTGCGTTTACACGAGCCAGAGTAAAGCTCAGAACAGAGACACTTCATGGTTCTGTGGTTTCTCTTTGTCTCGTCCAGATGATGAAGGTGATTAATGAAGAGTGTCCAAACATCACCAGAATCTACAACATAGGGAAAAGCTTCCAGGGCCTGAAGATGTACGCCATGGAGATCTCAGACAACCCCGGAGAGCACGAGACAGGTAGGAGACGCCAGGTGTCACTCAGGGGAACTCAGGACGTCTTGTCCCGTCTCCACGTTCTTCACGTTCGCTCCTCTGTCTCCAGGTGAACCCGAGTTTCGTTATACGGCCGGTCTCCATGGTAACGAGGCGCTGGGCCGAGAGCTCCTCCTCCTGCTGATGCAGTTTCTGTGCAGGGAGTACAATGACGATAACCCCAGGGTGCGCCGCCTGGTGGACACAGTGAGAATACACCTGGTGCCCTCACTCAACCCTGACGCCTATGAGCTGGCCTACGAGATGGTACACACACATTACCCACAATCCCTTTGGAGTCCATTTTGCTCTTACAGTTATTTCTTTTGAGTAAACGTCCCCCCCCCACCTGCAGGGATCTGAGATGGGGAACTGGGCTCTGGGCCACTGGACTGAAGAAGGCTATGACATCTTCCAGAACTTCCCAGACCTGAACAGCATCCTGTGGGGAGCAGAGGACCGAGGCTGGGTCCCTCGCATCGTACCCAACCATCACATCCCCCTCCCCGAGAACTCCCTCAACGGAACCGTGAGCTCCGTCTGCTCCCACAATTACATCCTGTTTAAAATCCTCACCATCAGAACGCCATCAGAACGCCACCAGAGCGTCTGATCACACCAGCAACACAAACGTAGAAGTAGAAGCTCCCAGGCTGAGAGGCTTTGGTTCCTGTGGTGATGAGATACAAAACAACGTCTAGAATCAAACTTCCCATGAGCGCTCTCCTCCTCAGGAAGCCTGCATGTCGTCACGGCAACCAACAATTCTATGTTACCTGCATACATACAATCATTTCAGTTCATACCTAAGCCTCCAATCACTGACTGATGATTGATCAGCCCATGATCCTGATCGCTCTGTTTGTTTCTGCAGATCGCCGTGGAGACCAAAGCCATCATCTCCTGGATGGAGCGCAACCCATTTGTGCTGGGAGCCAATCTGCAGGGAGGAGAGAAGCTGGTGGCGTATCCCTTTGATATGCAGCGCCCGCCCATCCCTGTAAGAACCTTTAACCTTTAACCTTCAACAATGTGGAGATTCATGAACCAGCAGCTCCACTACCCTGAGTCTCCTCACCACCCGGTCCTGACCCGAGTCTCCTCCCCGTGTCTTAGCTCAGTGAGGCGAGGCGTGGCTGGAGAGCGAGCGCCGACCACGACATGAACGCGGAGACGTGGGCGCACATCCAGCGGCTGAGCGACGGGGCTCTGCGGGAGACGCCAGACGACGCCATGTTCCGGTGGCTGGCGATGTCGTACGCCCACAGCCACCTCACCATGACCGAGACGTACCGCGGCTCCTGCCACAACGATGACGTCACTGGGGCGCAGGGCATCATCAACAGAGCCAGCTGGAAGCCTGCAGTGGGCAGTAAGTGAACACACACCTGGAGAAGAAAACACACCTGGAGAAGAACACACACCTGAGGAAGAACACACACCTGAGGAAGAACACACACACACACACACACACACACACACACACACACCTGGAGAAGAAAACACACCTGGAGAAGAACAAACACACACACACACACACACACACACGCACACACACGCACACACACACACACACACCTGGAGAAGAAAACACACCTGAAGAAGAACACACACACACACACACACACACACACACACACACCTGGAGTAGAACACACACCTGAAGAAGAAGAACACACACACACACACACACACCTGGAGAAGGACACACACCTGAAGAAGAACACACACACACACACAAACACACACACGAACACACACACACACACACACACACACACACACACCTGGAGAAGGACAAACACTTGGAGAAGGACACACACCTGGAGAAGAACACACACACACACACACACACACACACACACCTGGCCTGGAGAAGAACACACACCTGGAGAACAACACACACACACACACACACACACACACACACACACACACACACACACACCTGGAGAGGAACACACACCTGAAGAAGAACACACACACACACCTGGAGAAGAACACACACCTGGAGAACGACACACACACACACACACACACACACACACACACACACACACACACACCTGGAGTAGAACACACACCGTCTTCATCCATAAGTCCCATGTCTCAGCAGATGATGTCATTTGTCTCCTCTTCCTCCCTCCTCAGGCATGAATGACTTCAGCTACCTGCACACTAACTGTCTGGAGCTCTCTGTGTTCCTGGGCTGTGATAAGTTCCCTCATGAGAGCGAGCTGCAGCTGGAGTGGGACAACAACCGGGAGTCTCTGCTCACCTTCATGGAGCAGGTGAGACAGACAGGCTCTCCTCCCGTCTCACTCTCTGAGGGATCTGACCTCTGTGCTGCCGTCTGTTCCAGGTACATCGAGGGATCAAAGGAATCGTGAGAGATGTGGAAGGAAGCCCGCTGGCTAACGCTACCGTAACTGTGGAGGGAATACGGCACGACGTCAAGACCGGTAACTTCCTGTCTGCCGTCTTTACCTTCAGCTGCATTCAGGCGTTACAAGGCTGAGCTGTTGATCTCACTTCACGGCCTGAAGCCACGCTACAGTGCGGCCTCGGCAAAGTACAGAGTTTGGTGTTGATAGGAGGCACGGTTGGTGAGATGACCTCACTTCCTGTTTGTGTGTCTGTGTGTCTCTGTGGTGTCTCAGCTGCAGGCGGTGATTACTGGAGACTGTTGAACCCGGGCGAGTATCGTGTGATGGCCAAGGCGGAGGGTTACACGCCGCAGACGCGCCTCTGCATGGTGGGCTACGACTCCGGGGCCACGCAGTGCAGCTTCGTCCTCCCCAAGTCCAACTGGGACCGCATCAAGCAGATCATGGCCCAGCACGGGAAGAGGCCCATACGACTGGTCACCAAATCCAGCGTGGTCAGAACCACCACAGCCGCAGCCGTGGCCGTGACCAGAGGGACCGCGGCCTCGTCCCCCGCTCACAACGCAGATCGCCTCAGGCGGCTGAGGATGATGCGTCTACGCCGTCTGCGCCTGCAAAGACTACGAGCAAATCAATCCACCACTCCTGTTACCACGACAACCACCACCACCACCACAACCACCACCACCACCACCACAAAACCTGAGACCACCACTTCCTGGTACGACTCGTGGTTTCCTGTAGACAGCTGGTCCACTGAGAACCCCTTTGACAGCGTGATCTTTGACTCGGTGCCCACGCAGGATTATCCCTTTGAGTTCAAGATCGACTAATAGACTCAGCAAAGGCCGACATCATACGCTCCTAAGGACGATGTCACCTGACCCCACAGCTCCTGCGTCTCAGCACTGCTCCACATGTAAAGAACTTCATCATCTTCATCTCCTTCACCTCTGTGTGTTCCTCTGTGTGTGTGTGTGTAGATGTTCTCCTCCTCCTCTTCAGGTCTGTAGGTCTCTGATGGACCCTGATGGATCCATGATCAGGTGTTAGAGCCTCTAAAGCTCCTCTACATGGAGACAGAAGCTTAGTGACAGACTAACATGTTGACCCCTGACCTTTGACCCTGAACCCTGTGTATGTTGTCATGGCTTGGTGACGCTCACATCCATAAGATCCATACGTTTGGAACTCTTCATGTATACAATTACGGTTTAGCAGTTATGACTAGAACACAAAGCCTTTATGTCTGTGTGTGTGTGTGTGTGTCTGTGTGTGTGTCTCTGTGTGTGTGTGTGTGTCTGTGTGTGTGTCTCTGTGTGTGTGTGTGAGTGTGTGTCTCTGTGTGTGTGTGTCTGTGTGTGTGTCTCTGTGTGTGTGTGTGCGTCTGTGTGTGTCTGTGTCTCTGTGTGTGTGTGTCTGTGTGTGTGTCTCTGTGTGTGTGTGTCTCTGTGTGTGTGTCTGTGTGTGTGTGTCTCTGTGTGTGTGTGTCTGTGTGTGCGTCTGTGTGTGTGTGTGTGTCTGTGTGTGTGAGTCTCTGTGTCTCTGTGTGTGTCTCTGTGTGTGTGTGTGTCTCTGTGTGTGTGTGTGTCTGTGTGTATGAGTGTGTGTCTCTGTGTCTCTGTGTGTGTGTGTGTGTCTGTGTGTGTGTGAGTGTGTGTCTCTGTGTCTCTGTGTGTGTGTGTGTGTGTCTCTGTGTGTGTGTGTGTGTGAGTGTGTGTCTCTGTGTGTGTGTGTCTGTGTGTGTCTGTGTCTCTGTGTGTGTGTGTCTCTGTGTGTGTGTCTGTGTCTCTGTGTGTGTGTGTCTGTGTGTGTCTGTGTCTCTGTGTG
>NW_027467274.1:0-2500 GCF_046128005.1 Genypterus blacodes | reverse complement strand
TGTGTGCGTGTGTGCATGTGTGCGTGTGTGTGTGTGTGTGTGTGTGTGTGTGTGTGTGTGCCTGTGCGTGTGTGCGCGTGTGTGTGTGTGTGCGCTCACTGACCTCTGTGTTGACAGGTCAGCGGGGCCGGACACGTCAGCGACCCTCACGTCTCTGGAGCAGAACGCTGTCAGCTGCCTCAGCATGGTCTGGACCTGCTGGCCCAGCTCCTTGGTGGGAACCAGGACCAGAGCCCTCACATCCTGCTCACGGACGCTCTTAGGGGACAGACAGGACACACAGGGTAAGAACCAGGACCAGAGTCAGGACCAGGTCCATGTTCAGGGCCGTACAGTGCAGCTGGAGCTCAGACCTGTTTGGAGGCCAGGATCCTCTGGATCAGAGGGATGGCGTAGGCGGCCGTCTTTCCAGATCCTGTCCGAGCTCGGGCCAGCAGGTCTTTGCCCTCCAGGGCCAGAGGGATGGCCTTCTCCTGGATCAGGGTGGGCTGAGACCACCCCAGGTCTGCCACCGCCTGGGAGGGGGAGGGGCCAAGGGTCAACTGGGGCTCAGGTACAGAGACACAGAGAGAGAGAGAGAGAGAGAGAGAGAGAGAGAGAGAGAGAGAGAGAGAGAGAGAGAGACACACACACAGAGAGAGACACACGCGCACACACACACAGAGTCACACAGAGAGAGAGAGAGACACAGAGAGAGAGAGAGAGAGACACAGAGAGAGAGAGAGAGAGAGACACAGAGAGAGAGAGAGAGAGACAGACAGAGAGAGAGAGAGAGACACAGAGAGAGAGAGAGAGAGACAGACAGAGAGAGAGAGAGAGACACAGAGAGAGAGAGAGAGAGACAGACAGAGAGAGAGAGAGAGACACAGAGAGAGAGAGAGAGACAGACAGAGAGAGACACACACACACAGACACACAAGAGAGAGACACAGAGAGAGAGATTGAGACACACACACACACACACACACAGAGAGACAGACACAGAGAGAGAGAGACACACACACACACACACACACACACACACACACACACACACACACAGAGAGAGAGAGAGAGAGAGAGAGAGAGAGAGAGACGCAGAGAGAGAGAGAGAGAGAGAGACACACACAAAGAGAGAGAGAGACACACACACACAGAGAGAGAGAGACACACACAGACAGAAACACACACAGACACAGAGAGAGAGAGAGAGACACACACACCACACACACACACAGAGACACGCAAACACACACAGACAGAGAGAGAGACGCAAACACAAACACACACACACACACACACACACACACACACACACACACACACACAAACTGACGCTGCTCACATCTGCGACACAACAAACAGCCTTTAGCTTGTTAGCCAACCCGTTAGCACGCAGCTAGTACCCCTCCATGTTTAGTCTCAGTCGCGTCTCAACGCCGCGCTGAGCTCTTCGTGTCTCCGCCGCCTCACCAGCTTCTGCTGGCTGAGCGCTGAGCAGCAGTTTACCTTTAAAACGCGGTCATCTAAGCCCATCTCATGGAAGTGGAGTCTGTCGGCCGCCATGTTCGCTGCGCAGCCACACGTGTGCGCGAGCGGCGCAGCATGTTGACGTCACGCTACTCCCGTCCTGCAGTGTGTGCACCGGCCGCAGGGTGGCGATGTGGCATTCAATTCTGCTGCTTCTGACCTCATTATTGTTATGTGTCTTCTTCTTCGTCTTTTTCTTCGTAATGTTTGTATTGTTTCTGTTCTTCCGGAATCATAACTATATACTTCATATTTCACGTGTTCCAGTGTTCAGCATTACTTAAGTTCAGATCCTTTATTGGTGTTTGGACTTAGATAAAATGTGATTATGACTTAATAAACACGTTTTAATATTCAGGGCTGGATTTGTCCTGGAAATCATTTTATGACCAAACGTTACAGATTGTTGCACATTTTCTAATATTTACTGCTTTAGTTAGACTTCTTTATTTCATTAGTTCATTTCCTGTTTGTTCAAAAAATGATGATGTCATGGCTGGAAGCCAAGGAAAAGGGAAGAGCAGTCACATGTGAAACCAAGCAGCACACGCATGACCAACATCTACAACATTTACTGAGAGTAACAGAGCTGAACACAGCCTGTGTGTGGGAGCAGACAGGCTTCTTACTCATAAACACATGGACCTGATTCACACATCATCTCCATGTTAGACAGTCTGATAGACAGATGTCATCCTCATGTCAAACAACAGTGACACAACAAACTCATTGATCAAGAGTCAATAAACAGCAACAGAACCAAAAGAACATCTGGTTAGAATTAAACGTTGTAATGGAGCAGAGTCCCTGTAGCTGTGTGTGTGTGTGTGTGTGTGTGTGTGTGTGTGTCTGTGTCTGTGTGTGTGTGTGTGTGTGTGTGTGTGTGTGTGTGTGTGTGTGTGTGTGAATGAGCTCACAGACACTTGAGCTCTTATCGGAACACGCTGAGATGATTAGGTCACATTATGTAACAACCAGACCTCAGAACATG
>NW_027467273.1:0-20000 GCF_046128005.1 Genypterus blacodes | reverse complement strand
TGGAGGGACTGAACAGACTGGACCTGTGGGACTGCAGGTGTGTGACGCTGGAGGAGAGGCCAGCATCTCATACTGTGAGGGAAGAGTAGATGTCTCTCTCCCAGAGTGAGGAGACTTTGGCCTTATTGAGGGAAACTTCAGAGACCAGCAGGAAGTAAACACAGGGACTCGTTCACGGTGAAACTGAGTTGATCGTCACTTTAGAGAAAAAGAAGCTTTCATGTCTGATTCTATTCATGTTTCTGTCAATATTCCATTTATCTGGAGAGTTCTATGTGTTTGCGCTCTTTGCTCTATCAGAACCAGTCCCTGAGCCAGGCACTAATGCCGCGGGTTGATGGTTTTATTCCCAACCTTCCATGTTTTTAGTGGGAGCGTCAGTAAAGCCTCCCGGCAGAGCGCGGAGCTGGGCGGGGTCTCAGTCGGACCTGTGAGCGGCTGCAGAGCTGCGGTTTGGGACACTTGTTTTCCCTGAACTTCGAGTCTGTGCGTGTCTGTGAAGCTTCCGTGACCGCGGAGCAGCGCGGCGGAGCAGCGGCCGAGCTCAGGTGAGTGCCGCCCCGCTTTCACACTCGAACTTGTTCCGACCTGCCGCTGCGGGGCGCGAGGCTCGCGCGTGCGCACAGGCGGAGCCTCGCGCCAGACTCCGGCCACAGACGGGCCGCTTTAATGGCGCTGAGGGCAGAGAGACTGAAAGTCACCGAGTAGAGCTTCAACAAGACGTCTATAGGAACAACGAGGCGCCGGCTGCAGTTCGGCTCCTTAGGGTCGTCACCCGGAACTTTACCGCGAGTTTAACAGCGTTTATCTGCGTTATGAAGGCGCGAGGCGACGGTTAGAGACTCAGCTGGAGACGGTTAAGTTCAGGTGGAGGTTCAGAGGTTCAGGGCGAGGACTGGACCGAATGGAGCAGCAGAGTCTCGACATACAGAGCCGCTGAGCAAGGCAGCAAAAACAGGTGCTTTAAAAAACAAGCCTGGTCTCCGTACTGAGTGTAGACTACAAGTGAGACTATGAAACCAGCTGACATGAGGAGTGTGTGTGTGTGTGTGTGTGTGTGTGTGTGTGTGTGTGTGTGTGTGTCTGTCTCAGTTGCTCCCAGCCTGTCCCGGCACGGCATCGCTCAGCCCGCAGCAGTTTGAATAGCTGACATTCCAGCACGCGCGCGCGCGCACAAACACACACAGCTACAGGAGCAGTTTTGGAGTCACCTTTGTTGACAGAGAAGAAGAAGAAGCAAACAAACATCATCAAGAGGATCAAAGTGTTTGTGCAGCTCATCATGGGAGTTCATGGCTGCCAGGATGGTTTCATGTTGTGGTCTGTCACGTGTTATTGGTGTGTGTGTGTGTGTGTGTGTGTGTGGTGGTTGGTAAGTGGCAACTGTGGTGTGTGGGGTGGTTGCTCTGGTGTTGTGAGGTGGTTGTGTGTGTGGTCTTTGCTGGTTGGGAGGGGGCTCAGGGTGGTTACTGTGATGGTACAGACGAGGAAGATGTCTGTTAAACAGTTGCTGCAGTCTCTGGGATGGTTCCAGGGTGTATCCGTGTGTGTGTGTGTGTGTGTGTGTGTGTGTGTGTGTGTGTGTGTGTGTGTGTGTGTGTTTGCATTAAAATCATTAGATGGTGTGTGGTTGCTAAGGTGTATCTAGGTTGTGTGTGTGTGTGTGTCCAGCGTAGTTAGTAAGATGTTAGTTTGTGTTTATGAAGTCGTTGCTTTGGGGTGGTATCAACAATAAATGGTTGGTTGCTATGCTGTCACTAGGCGGTTGTGTGTCATGTCTCTATGTGTGACTGGAGTCTTATAAGTTGTTATAAGCTGTGAAATGGTTGCTGCAATTTTTGGAGGCAGTGTGAGAACGGGGCTCCTGATTGGCTGATGGGAGCTCAGGCTCAGGCTCAGGCTCAGTCTCAGGCTCTGAGGGTCTCCTGGGTGTCTGGACTGTGTGGAGGCTCCAGGAGGAGCAGAGCCCTGAGGATGCAGACTGGATCATTGAGAAACAAACATGATCAAAGAGACAGAAGTTAGTGTGTGTGTGTGTGTGTGTATGTGTGTTGTCAGTGCTGAAGGCCACGCCCCCTCTCACTGAATGAGCTGATGGTCTCTTGGTCATGTGACCCGGCTGTTGTTTTAACGGTGAGATCATCGCTGTGAACATTATTAGGGTTTAACTCAAATCTCTCTGATCACAGATTAGAGCCCTGCTCCACAAACAGAGGACTCATCTACACGCACGCACGCACGCACGCACGCACGCACGCACGCACGCACGCACGCACGCACGCACGCACGCACGCTCACACACGCTCACACACGCTCGCACGCACGCACGCACGCACGCACGCACGCACGCACGCTCACACACGCTCACACACGCTCGCACGCACGCACGCACGCACGCTCACACACACGCTCACACACACACGCACGCACGCACGCACGCACGCTCACACACACGCTCACACACGCACGCACGCACGCACGCACGCTCACACACACACGCTCACACACGCTCACGCTCACACACACGCTCACACACACACATACCCATACACACGCTCACGCACGCACGCACGCACGCTCACACACACACGCTCACACACACGCTCACACACACACACACATACCCATACACACGCTCACGCACGCACGCACACTCAGACACACACACACACACAGGGTGGGGAGTTATATTAGTTTGGGGTCACGGAGGCGTCGGAGAGTTGAACTCTAAACATAGAAGCACATACATGTCAACATGTTAGGATCCGTGTGTCACTGATCACTGAGCAGCAACGTGTGTGTGTGTGTGTTTATATGTTTGTGTTTAAATCTGTCTGCTCACTGAAAGAGTTGAGTTCATGAAGCATTCACTCAGACAAGATAAATGGAGAGGAAGGAAGAGACGGGCCCACTACAAGCTACAAGCTACAAGCTACCAGGGGAACCAGGGAGCTCAGTGCAGCCCATCATCTTCATCTTCATCTTCATCATCATCATCGTCTTCATCGTCATCATCATCATGCAAGAGTTGGAATTTCCACATGCAGCTCACACACACACACACACACACACACACACACACACACTCTCTGATAGATCTCCCTGATTCATCTACTGCAGCTCAAGATGAAAGGGTTGCTAGTTCGATTCCCCTGGGATTTTCCATCAGCCAGCGGCCCGCTGCTGATCAGCTGGTGACCCATCCGCCCCCAGGGAGTGTGTGTGTGTGTGTGTGTGTGTGTGTGTGTGTGTGTGTGTGTGTGTGTGTGTGTGTGTGTGTGTGTGTGTGTGTGTGTGTGTGTGTGTGTGTGTGTTGGGACTTTGTAATTAGAAACAGTGAAAGTAGTATTTTTCAGAGAGTCCATGATGCTGGGTGTCTCCAGGGCCGCAGCTCGGGGGGGGGGCCCTGCCCTCTCTGAGCTGACACGCCAGCTACATGTGTACAAATGTACAAAACATGTTTATCAATACAAATACAGAATACCTCACTGTAATTTAGGCCACAAACACACACACACACACACGTTTGGAATCCAAAGGACTCAGCATCAAAGCATCATGAGGTGTTCGAGGCGAGTGAAGACGTTAACATGTCTGAATTAATCCACAATCTGTGTGTGTGTTCCTTTGATCCATGCTGATTTCAGTCACATGTGTTGCCTTAATGGCAGCATGACGGCACTCTGACACAGACTGAGTGTGTGGGCGGAGCTCCAGAGTCGCCCGCCGCGCCCAGTGCGTTTGAGGAGACGCCGACGGAAACTTTACAATGAGGGAGAGAGGGAAATGTAACTCCTCAATCCAGGGCTCCACCCCCATACATACACACACACACACACACACACCCACCTCCCCAACAGGCTGCGTTTGATGTTTTGTTGGTGTTTTGCGAACGACCTGAAACTGAACTAAGAGGAGGAAGAGAGAGAGCAGGAGGAGGAGGAGGTGCAGAGGGTGGATGGAGGACGAGTTGAAACAAACAAGGAACTCTAAAGAAAGAAAGAGGAGGGGGGGGATCTATTGTTGATCCCAGCAGATTAGGGCGTGGCCACCCAGCAGATTATACTACACACATATACACAACACACACACACATACACACTCCGTTAAGTAGAGTGTGAAAGAGGCGCCCTTGATCGTACCAACTGCCAAGACACCCCCCCCCCCCCCCCCAAAACCCCCACAGCACCAAATTGCACTTGGATGTCTCACACACACACACACACACACACACCAGTATGCGTAGCCCAGGGTGATATTAATAATCCATAAAGCGGCTGGTTTCTCTCGATCGCTCCCTGTGGAGTCAACACACACACACACACACACACACACACACACTCACTGCTGTTAACTCGCTGTCTCACAGCCGGGGACAGTGAGAGACAGACAGTATGGTGGAGTCATCACTTTCTGACTTTACTTTCTGTGTGTGTGTGTGTGTCTTTGTACTGTGAGGTGTGTGTGTGTGTGTGTGAGGACCAAATGGAGTGAGAACATTGCAGGAATGTGAGATTTGAGCTCTGTAGCTTGTAGCTTGTAGCTGCAGTGGTTTGGCTTTTCGTTGGGAAACGATGGAACAAACTACAGATATGAGCCCCACCCCCCCTCTCTCACTGGATGTATACATGCTACAGTACATGTGCAGTCTGTGTAGTACAGCAGTGTGTGTGTGTGTGTGTGGGGGGGGGGGGGCTCTGTTTCTAAGGGGCAGGACGGCTGTAGCTTCAGAGAAACACACTTCCTCTGACAAACAACAGCCTTCCTGTCTTTCTTTACTTTCCGTCTGTGTCTCTGTGTGCCTGCATGCCTGTCTGTCTGTGTGTGTGTGTGTGTGTGTGTGTGTGCTTGTTGTGGAAGTATTAGCGCAGATCAGAGTTATTAACCCACAACTCGCCTGCTCGTCCTTCACAAACGTTTCATTGGCGTTCATGCAGACTAACAAAGAGTTTCTGTGGCTCGATGACAGAACAACAAACCTACATGAGGCCCGTCTACACAGAGAGGGGGGGGGGGGTTGGTTGTTATGGTGACTTAGAGACAAATGTTTCAGCCGTCTGAATGCTTTTTAAATTTCTTTCGTGGCAACATTTGATTGTTTCCTTCATGATTGCCGTCAGGCGACATGGTGACTCTGAAAGAACAGGAAGTGGAAACACAACAGACTATTGATGTGAAGTTCACTGAATGTCACAAAGCAAAGAGCTGAAACTGGTTTAGCTGAAACTCAAAGCCTGAACAAAGGACCAACAGGAATGAAGCTCACTGAGAGGAACAGAGCCAGGGTGATACCTGCTCTTCATCAGGCTCTTCATCAGCCTGTACCTGCTCTTCATCAGGCTCTTCATCAGCCTGTACCAGCTCTTCATCAGGCTATTCATCAGGCTCTTCTCAGGCAGGTTTCCTTGGAGGCTGGAGAAGCTGCATGATTTGATTCCATCCCGATCTGTTGTGCATCAGAATTGAAGTGAACCCTTCGATCTTTGATGGATGCTATACTGATCAATAAGCTGCTGTACTGATCAATAAGCTGCTGCATGGATGCTGAGGAGGCTCCTGTTTCTGCTGACCCTGGATAGATGTTAGTAGGAGGTTCTGTGGCTCCTCCAGGAGTTTCTGTGCTTCTTTTTTAGGGCTTGTTTTCCCACAATGCAATGCTGGTTAGATCCTGAGGAGTTGTGATGTTTTGAGATGTTGTGTTGTGTGAACAGCTGTCATGTTTCCTGTTAGGACGCTTCTGTAGTCAGACACACACACACACACACACAGACACACACTTGACTGCAGCTCTGAGTAATCGTGTTTGCAGCATTTCACACACAGCTGTGTGTGTGTGTGCGTGTTTGTGTGTGCGTGTGTGTGTGTGTGTGCGTGCGCGTTTGTGTGTGTGTGTGTGTGTGTAATCATGCTGTTGCTAATGAAGGAGGAAGTTCCTCCTGTTGGGAGAACGAGCTTCATTTAATGTCTCTCTCTCTCTTTCCATTTCCTCTCTGCAGGACTCTGGCACTGCCTCTTCCTTCCTCCGGTCTGTCTATTTTCCTCTCTCGCTCTCTCTGTCTCACTCTCTCTCTCTCTCTCTCTCTCTGTCTCTCTCTCCCTGGCTCTCTCTGTCTCTCTCTGTCTCTCTCTCTCTCTCTCTCCCTGGCTCTGTCTCTCTCTCTCTGTCTCACTCTCTGTCTCTCTCTCCCTGGCTCTCTCTCTCTCTCTGTCTCTCTCTCCCTGGCTCTCTTTCCCTGTCTCTCTCTCTCTCTCTGTCTCTCTCTCTCTCTGTCTCACTCTCTCTCTCACTCTCTCTCTCTCTCTCTCGCTCTCTCTCCCTGGCTCTCTCTCCCCCTCCCTCTCCCTCTCTGTCTCCCTCTCTCTCTCCCTCTCTCTCTCCCTCTCTGTCTCTCCCTCTCCCTCTCCCTCTCTCTCTCTCTCCCTGCCTCTCTCTCGCTCTCTCTCTCTCACCCTCTCTCTCTCTCTCTCTCTCTCTCTCCCTCTCTGTCTCTCTCTCTCACCCTGTCTCTCTCTCTCACCCTGTCTCTCTCTCTTTTAAACTCAGATCAGTATTGTCTTGTCATGAGTGGATCCAGAGCTTCTCCTCTCTCACTCACCTCAGTAGAGGAAAAGAGAGAAAGCTCTGTTTCCTTCTGACCCGTCTCTCTCCTCTCCTGCTGACTGACCTGATGACCTGCAGGTGGTCACTAATAACTTTCATAGCTGCAGTGGAAGTGAAGAAGGTCCTTCCCTGTTCTCCCCCTCTTCAGGTCTGCAGGTCTCTAATGGACCCTGATGGATCCATGCTAACACTTCCCCTCCGCTCCCAGTCTCTGTGCTAAGCTAAGCTAAAGCCTGGACCCCCTGGACCTTCAGTGTCTCTGGTCACTCAGATGAAACTGATTTTCCTTCCTCTCATCTTTGTAAACATTGGACTGCCCCCCCCCACTGTGTCTCCATGTGAGACAATCTTCAGTGTAGATTACAGACTGTGGAATAATGTGGTGTCACTGCCATCACACTGAAGATTATAGTGTGTGTGTGTGTGTGTGTGTGTGTGCGTGTGTGTGTGTGTGTGATTGGGAGAGAGATTCTATTCTAAGTGGGGGGTGTAACAGATGCCGGTGACTGAAGACAGCTGCACCCCTAGCTACCAATTATACACACACACACTGTCTGTCTCTCTCTGTCCACCTGTCTGTCTGATCTGCTTCCTTTATGTTCTTACATTTCTTCTTCCTTTTATGTGTTTGGTGCAGTTTTTAATTCATTCGACCTCTCGTCTCTCTTTTCTGTTCACGCTGCTTTAGTCTCCAGCAGAAACATCATCATAACCTGTCTCTCTCTCTCTCTCTCTGTCTCTCTCTCTTTCTTTCTCTCCCTCCCCCTCTCTGTCTGTCCCTCTGTCTCTCTGTCTCTCTCTCTCTGTCTCTCTCTCTCTCTCCCTCTCTGTCTCTCTCTCTGTCTCCCTCTCCCTCTCCCTCTCTCTCTCCCTCTCTGTCTCTCTCTCTGTCTCTCTCTCTCTCTCTATCTGTCTCTCTCCCTTTCTCTCTCTCTCTGTCTCTCTCTCTCTCTCTCTCTCCCTCTCTGTCTCTCTCTCTACACACACACAAACTCACACATTTACATCTCATTCTGTGGGTTGTGTACCAACACTGAAGCTGTCCTCCTCCTCCTCGTCCTCCTCCTCCTCCTCCTCTTCTCTCTCGCCCCCTCTCTCCTCCTCCTCCTCCTCCTCCTCCTCCTCTTCTCTCTCGCCCCCTCTCTCCTCCTCCTCCTCCTCCTCTTCGTCCTCCTGCTGCTGCTCAGTGAGGCAGAACTGACAGCAGAATAATCCTGAAGAAAGCGTCGTCTGTGGAAGCGTCGGTCTTTAAGAACCTGTCAGACGCCGTCTTGTTCCAGGCTGATCAAACTCTGTAGAAACCAGTTCAGACCGGTCGCAGACACACATCTTCCCTACTGTACACACACACACACACACACACACTGTAACACTCTAGAGGACACGCGTGTGCTCCTCTGTTTGTACAGTAACATCACGTGACACAGTGTTTAGGCAGAGAGACTGAAAGTGACCCCAGCTGCTGATAGGATGAGATGTAGTTCAGACAGGTGAGGAAGCAGAGCGACTCCTCCTCCTCCTCCTCCTCCTCAGACCTCCTCTTCCTCCTGGAGCCTGAAGCCTGAAGCTACGTGGATCAGCTTCATAGGGAAGTAAACATCACATAAACAACACATTTGGCCCAAAGGAGGGAAAAGTGTCATGAAGTTTTTTGGCCCCGCAGCCCCGCCCCCTTCCTCACCGTGGGGGCGGGGCCAGGAGTCCCCTCCAGTCGTCAGATGTGTGTGTTGTCATGTGACCTGGGCTGTGATGTGTTTGCTGTCATCAGGACGTCTCCAGATGGACGTGGAGGAGAGACCAGGATCAAAGCTGCACATATGGCCGTGTGTGTGTGTGTGTGTGTGTGTGTGTGTGTGTGTGTGTGTGTGTGTGTGTGTGTGCGCGCTCCATTTATGCAGATTACTGCCTCTGTAATGTCTCAGTATGCAGTGTTAACCATCAGATTAACTCCACAGATTAGTAAATGGAAGGAAGGCCGCCTAATCTACCATAGTGTGTGTGTGTGTGTGTCTGTGTGTGTGTGTCTGTGTGTGTGTGTGTGTGTGTGTGTGTGTGTGTGTGGATTAAATATACCCATGGCCTGTTTTGAGGATTTCAGCTTTAATTTATCTGCTTGAAAACTAAAAGTAAAACCTTGATGGGTTTTATAAGTGTGTGTGTGTGTGTGTGTGAGAAGTTCACATAAACACAGCAGATGCATGTATGAACACACACAACAGTTTCAGATGTGCTTTACATTTCTGACATACAGCAAACTGTGCGTGTGTGTGTGTCTGTGTGTGTGTGTGTGTGTGTGTGTGTGTGTGTGTGTGTCTGCAGAGCCTCAGCCTCTGAGAGGCTGCAGGTCTCCTGAGCTTCATCACCTCGGCTCCCTCAGCTTCACTCTCCTGTTGCAAGCTTGCGACCTTTGACCTCTGCTGAACTCCTGTTTGACTTGGATTTCCTTGTAGCTCTGTGCCGTGGAAGTCCTAGTGAGAGAGTGAGAGAGTAATCAGCTGCATGATTAGGGTTCTCACTTGGACCTTCTCAAACATCTCCAGCAGGTCAGTGAGGGCAGCCACGCTCTCCTGAAGGACCCAGGGAGTCTTGACCCTATCAAGGACCACTGTAGCTCTGTTAAGAGCAGCTAGATCCCTCTGACCTCAGAAACAACTTGGACTTCAAGATGCTGAAGAATTGGTGGAATGAAGCAGAGAACCTTCTCACACGCTGAAGGAGTCGTGCTTCACCTGCAAACCTTACAACCTTTCAATCTTTAAGATCTCATCAAGGACCTCCAGGCTCTCATAGAGACCCATGAGGCCAGAACATGTTCTTCATGTAACTCTACCAGGAGAAGGTCCTCAGAGACCAGCGCTGCTCCATCATGGTCTGTTCCTCCTCACTGAACTTCTCACTATGTCGAGTCTTCAGCACTGAATTTTGGGGACCTTCACCTGGAGGTTCAGGTTCCTGGAACACGCTCACACACACCTGAGCCCATGACACGCTGACCAGCAGCACCAGAAACATACAACTAGGTCAACCACAGGGAAGCAGAAGGTTAGCTTGATTGACACAAGGATCCCATGAAGCTTCATACACGTTTAGTTTAGCGTGTTTGCCTGAAGCGAGATTGTCTGAAGCGTGTTTGTCTGAAGCGTATCTAAAGCGTGTTTGAAGCGTGTTTGTTCTTTGTGGCATTGTTAAGAAAAGTTGAGTGACGGATGAAGACTCATCAGTTTCATCACAGAGGTGAAGTCTGTGGGCGGAGCTGAAGAGTGTGTGTGAGTCGTGTTGTATAAGCAGCAGAACATGCTTGTAGTTTGGTCTGAGCCTGAGTGATGAAGGCCTCAGTCATGCTTGGCGTGTTCAGGGTGGCGGCGTTCTGCCTCAGGAAAACAACAAGCACAGAGACTCCTCCTCTTCATCTGTGTGTGTGTCTGTGTGTGTGTGTGTGTGTGTGTGTGTCTGTGTGTGTGTGTGTGTCTGTGTGTGTCTGTGTGTGTGTCTGTGTGTGTGTGTGTTGCTCTGCAGAGGCATTAAAGTAAAGAGAAAGATATGAAAGTAGAACTGATGAGTCCCTGTTTGTCGATGACGCAACGCTCAGCAACATCAGCAAACCCCTGAACACACACACACACACACACACACACACACAGCGTGTCGTCCTGCAGCGTGAGGCAGAGCTGTCGTGCCTCCAGAGGAACGCAGAGCAGTCACCAGGCCTGCCAGAGCGGCGCTGCTGTCTGCTCTGTGTCAAACACATCAAGAGGTGCCAGCCTAGCACTGACTTCCTGTTACCAACTGAAACATCAACATCAAAGACCTCTTCTACCAAGGGACAGGAGCTCAGGAGAACACTTGGTCCCTATCCGTCCCTCTTGGTGCCCCTTGGTCCCTCTTGGTCCCTATCCGTCCCTCTTGGTGCCCCTTGGTCCCTCTTGGTCCCTATCCGTCCCTCTTGGTGCCCCTTGGTCCCTCTTGGTCCCTATCCGTCCCTCTTGGTCCCTCTTGGTCCCTCTTGGTCCCTATCCGTCCCTCTTGGTGCCCCTTGGTCCCTCTTGGTCCCTATCCGTCCCTCTTGGTCCCTCTTGGTCCCTATCCGTCCCTCTTGGTGCCCCTTGGTCCCTCTTGGTCCCTATCCGTCCCTCTTGGTGCCCCTTGGTCCCTCTTGGTCCCTATCCGTCCCTCTTGGTCCCTCTTGGTCCCTCTTGGCTGAAGTGTGTGTCCCCGATGGACAGCCTGCTCTGGTCCACGTGTCTCCATGGTCACAGTGCGATGATGAAGACTGATTTCCTGCCTTTAGTTCTGCCGGATGAAGGACGACACATGATGCTGTGTACTTTTCCTGTGTGTGTCATCGTTGTTTGTCACTGCACAAACTCGGCTGGTCGGCACGGTAACGCTCCCTGCTGATAAGAAGTGAAATGTGATCGCTGAACTTTAACACTGAGCTGAATGATGAGACTGTGAGTGTGACGGCAGCACTGGTATTTAAACTGAGTGTGTGTGTGTCTGTGTGTGTCTGTGTCTCTGTGCGTGTGTGTGTGTGTGTGTGTGTGTCTCTGTGCGTGTGTGTGTCTGTGTCTCTGTGCGTGTGTGTGTGGTCAATAGATTCTCTGTGTTGGCCTGAGACCTCCTGACCGCCTCATTGTAGAGCTCTTCCTCTGAGACACGCACTCTCTCTCTCTCTTTCTTTCACACACACACACACACACACACACACACAGACACACACACACACACAGACACACACACACACACACACACACACACACACACACACACACACACACACACACAGTATAGATACCTGATGTTTGTCTTCAAGGTCGTCCTCTGGGCTCAGCTGGCTCATTCAGAGCTCAGTCATTATGTTCAGACTCCATAAACCGTCTGAGACAAAGACCTCACACACACACACACACACACACACACACACTCACACACTCTCACACACACACTCACATAATGTCTTTATCTCAGTGTAAGGTGTGTTTTGTTAGTGTATCTGAGGTGGTTTGTCAGTTGTTGACTTGATTGGTGAGTGGAGACGTTCACACACACACACACACACACACACACACACAGCCTGGCAGAGCAGCAGGAACACAAACCTGAATGTTCACATGCGTGTCAAACACACACAACTGGTTTGAGACGGTTGAAGTCCTCAGCCTGGTCCAGAGCAGAGCAGCTCTAAGTTCCTCTGGGCGAGGACAGTAACTACCTCCCCTCCACTCTCACTCTGTGGTGTAATGAAGTCTGCAGCCTGTGGGGGCGCTGCAGGGTGAAGGTGAGACAGATGAGTGTGTGCAGCACCGTCCACAGTTCATCGATCAATAGCAGCTGTGATTGATTAGCTGTGCACCTCGCGGCTCATTAACTCATTATACGTCCAGGCAACCAAACAGGAAGTGATTCATGGCCTGACCCCCCGGTCGCCCTGCAGGCAGATGGCTGATGAAGAGGCTTTAATGAAGAGACAGAGAGGAAGAGGACAACACAGAGCGCCAATTAGTGAGGCTAGAGCTGCAGCCAGGACAGAGCAGAGCAGAGCGTCCTGAGGACCCGTCCCCCTGTCCCACCCAGACCAGGACCCTGTGTCAGTCTCTCTGTCTGGACTCATGTTCTCTTCTCTTTGTGTCCCTGCAGAAACAAGATTCCCTCCTGATGAAGAGCGTCCCTCATCTTCCTCCTCAGACAGCAGATCTCCAGGTTGCAGACGCTGACAGTTGCCACAACAGGTTGGTGCAACTTTAATCTGTCCTGAGCTCATGGATGAGCTCATCTATGAGCTCATCTATGAGCTCATAGATGAGCTCATCGATCTCATGCTCACGTTTACAGGAGGATGAGTTTGTGAGTGAATGATGAAGAAGTTGCTCATTTGTGTTGCCTCATTGTTTTTGTGAAAGTTGCTCCTCCCTGTCTGTTGACTTTGTTGAAGTGTTTTGGACAAGAAGCCAATGATGAGGAAGAGGAAGTGATCTGATTGGCTGTTTGACTTTGATGGTTTTGGACAAAGTTGCTCTGCTCCCTGATTGGTTGTTATGTTGGAATCTCCACATTCAGTGATGGATGCTCATTAGTGTGTGTGTGTGTGTGTGTGCGTGTGCGCGCGCAAGTGTGTGTGTGTGTGTGAGAGAGAGAGACAAGTCAGAAATTGTTTGCAGCCCTGTCTGTCTCTTTGATGTGTCTTTGTTTCTCTCTCTCTGTCTCTGTCTTTCTCTCTGTCTCTCTGTCTCTCTCTCCCTCCCTCGCTCCCTCTCCCTCTCCCTCTCCCTCTCTCTCTCTCTCTCCCTCCCTCCCTCCCTCTCCCTCTCTCTCTCTCTCTCTCTCTCTCCCTCCCTCCCTCCCTCCCTCTCCCTCTCTCTCGTCCTCCATCACGCACATTTCCTTCCAATTACTGTGCGTCACCTTTCACCTCCTCCTCCTCCTCCTCCCTTCCCCCTCCCCTCATTACTCCGCCTGGTTGGTTCGTTTCTCTACAAGCTGCTTTTCACGCTCTCTAACCCGCCCCCCCCTCCTCTTCACTGGTTCTTCATCTTTTGTCTCAGCTGAAGCTTCAGATACCTGACGAGCACGACGCAACTCAGGTCACCATGGAAACACATCCATATTATATTAGATCATTATATTAATATAATATTATAAATGAATACATGGGAAACTCAATATTTAAAACATAATCAAAACAAAGCAGTAATACCTCCATCATTGAAGAGAAGAAGTCATGATGTCACACAAAGAAAACAAAACTAACTCAAGCAAAAACTAAATAAAGGCTGACACATCAGATCATAGAGCAACATTTACCTCTGCTGCTCTACCAGCTGCCCACCACACACACACACACACACCACAGGGTCACATGCACCGCTGCACACACACACATCCTACAGGGCTCAATACACACATCAATCAAACACACAAAGAGAACACACACAGCCTGAGGTGTGTGTGTGGGGGAAGAGAGAGAGAGAGAGAGAGAGAGAGAGAGAGAGAGAGAGAGAGAGAGAGAAGAAGAGAGAGAGAGAGAGAGAGAGAAGAGAGAGAGAGAGAGAGAGAGAGAGAGAGAGAGAGAGAGAGAGAGAGAGAGAGAGAGAGAGAGAGAGAGAGAGAGAGATTAATATTGCATGAGGGTCCTGATGAGAAGTGGACAAACACTCCCAGCTGAGCTCTGACACACACACACACACACACACACACACACACACCTTCACACAGACACACATGAATGAATGCATAAACTTATTGTTACACACACACACATTCACACAGTGGGGGTCATATGAGGTCACACACACACACACACACACCATCACATGCATTAATTCATTTGGTCTGCACACACACACTCTCATGTCTTACCAGCTGTCTATTGTTGCCAGAGAGTGATAAGATGTCTGCAGATAACACACACACACACACACACACACACACACACACACTGCCGGACCACCTAAAGGATCCATAGTAACTCCTCCCCTCCTCCATCATCAGTCAGACCTCTTAGCTCTTCATCAGTAAATCCCGAAGCTCTCCTGATGATTCAAACCTCCTCAGGAACTACTACCGACTGTTGTGACCTCATAAAGAACCACTAGAACCATCTAGAAGACCACAACCACCTACTTAAACATACCTAAACCTTCCTATCTGCTCCTCCAAGACCCTCAAGGATCCATCCAACCTCCTGAAGAACCTGCTCACGGATCTGTAGATTCAGGACCTTTTACATCATCATCAAGGACCCCCCAAACTTCCCCAAGGATCGTTAGAACCTATGGCAAGACCCTAGAACCTCTTCAAGGAACTCTCCTGCCTGATGGAGGAGCCCTCAAATCCCGTCTAGAACCAGTGTCCACCTGTCTGTCCTGTTTAAGACGGATGTGAAGGAAACTGCAGCTCAGAACCTGAATCCAGGAGACCCACAAGAACCACAGAACCTATGGGTCTGAACCTGCTGCTCAACAACAGAGCGTCTGGCTGCTCCACATGTGAACATCCCTCCTGCTGTGTGGAGATCTGGACTCAGACCTGTCCCCTGTCCCTGTCCCCTGTGTTATGAGTGTGAGTCCACCAGCTGCCGGACCTTCTCCCATCATGCACTGGGAGTCAAACTGGGATTATTGAAGCACCCACACCAGCAGGTGATGGGAGGAGGGGAGGGATTACAACAAAGAGACAAATCTTCTTTGAGGGGTTCCTGTGTGAGGAGAAGCACGTGACTGCAGCGTCCTCTGAGGGACAACAAGGAGAATAAGAGCTGAACGAGAAGAAGCACAGAGGGAGAGGAGAGAGAGAGAGAGAGAGAGAGAGAGAGAGAGAGAGGGAGAGGAAGAGAGAGAGAGGGAGGAGAGAAGGAGAGAGGGAGAGAGAGGGAGGCGAGAGGGAGAGGAAGAGAGAGGGAGAGAGGGAGAGGAAGAGAGAGAGGGAGAGGAAGAGAGAGAGAGGGAGGAGAGAAGGGGAGAGGAAGAGAGAGAGGGAGAGGAAGAAGGAGAGAGAGGAGAGAGAGAGGAAGAGAGAGAGGGAGAGGAAGAAGGAGAGAGAGGAGAGAGAGAGGAAGAGAGAGAGGGAGAGGAGAGAGAAAGAGAGAGGGAGAGAGGAAGAGAGAGGAGAGAGAGAGAGAGAAAGAAAATCACATAGAGAGAGGGAGAGCGAGAGCGAGGGGTGTGGTGGTCCTTCAGATGAATCCATAAAGCAGTCAGACAGCAGCACCACTGATTTACTACCTCCCTCCCTCTCCCCCTCCCTCTCCCTCTCCCCTCCTCCCCCTCCCCCCCCCCCTCTCTCTCTCTCTGTCTGTCTCTAACTTCACGCCTCTAACTGCTGAATGATTAAATATTAAACGCTCTGGCCCCGCCTCCTTTTTGGGACTGTGTGTGCTTGTGTGTGTGTGTGCAGCAGCTAAGCCCCGCCCCTCTGTATTCCCACCGGACACTCCCACCGCTCGCTCTCTCTCTCTCTCTCTCTCCTCTCAGAACAATGTGTCGTTCACAATAATGGGATTACAGCCGTCGAGCAGGCTGCTCTCTCTCGCCCTCTCTCTCTCGCCCCCTCTCTCTCTCTTTTCTGTCATCCCTCCTCTCTCGCCGCGTCTCCTGCCTTTCGTCTTTTCTCACTCGGAGTGCTGGATTTAGTTCTTGTCATCTGTTTGTGGAGGAATGAAAGCTGGACAGATTGTTTGGTGAATGAAGTAAGTGTCTTTCTCTCTCTCCGTGCCTCCATATGGTGTCTCAGTCTCTCTACCTCTCTCTCCTCTCTCCCTCCTGCTCTCTCTCTAATGAAGCTTTGATGACAGTTGACTCTTGTTAATTTTGCTGTGATTTGATTAGTGCAGCAGGAATCAGATCACTGACGGACACACACACACACACACACACACAGCGTCTCTCTCTCTCTCTCTCTCTCTCTCTCTCACGGCTCTGACTTTGTCTCGCTCAGCTGAAGTTCCCTCTCAGTCTCAGCCTGCTTCTCTGTGGCTGCAGCATGAAGTCTCTCCCTCTTTTGTTCCTCTGAGTTTATGAGTTGCTTCTCTGGCTTTGTTTCCATCCAGATGAGCTCAGCGTCATGTGTCACTGCTGTGTTCATACATGTAGAAGCTTCAGCAGCTCTAACGTGTGAAGCAGCTCTGGTCCTGGTGGATCTGATCCGTCTCTATGGCGATACTTACATGACTCCACTTTGTGTAACCAGCAGCAGATTGTAGCATCAACATCTCAAAGGTCTCTGCAGGTCCACCTGAACAAAGTGGAACTCTTTACCTGAACCGTAACGCGTCAGGAAAAACCCTCAGGAGGGCAAAGAGACGGAAAGCTTCAGGTGCAGGAAGAAGCAGCACAAAGAGGAGGATGAAGATGAATGCACACTCATCAGTGCAGGGTTAGATCTGTGCTCAGTATGAAGGTGGAGGTGATGTCATGTGACCGCTCAGCTGTGGGCCGTAGCTGCTGGACGCCAGCGGCCCAAGAATGAGACGTAAACTTCTGTAGCATCAGAGGGAAGAAGCTGAGGAAGACTGCAGGAGAAAAGGATCAGCTGATGATGTCATACGGGACAGAGTGAGATTAGGCTGAGAGACCTGCAGTACCTGACACGCCCACCAGAGGTGGACCAATGTCCCTGGTCCCCAGATTGTGAGTGTGGCCACCTGAGACCTGAAGCAACTGACCAATCAGGACTGAGCTGCTTTACTTTTTACTGTACAGAAGTAACTTTCTAAAAGGTTACTCTCTCTCTCTCTTCCCTCTCTCTCTTTCTCTTTCTCTCTCTCTCTCTCTCTCCCTCTCCCTCGCCCTCTCTCTCTCTCTCTCTCTCTCCCCTCCTGCCTCTTTGCTGTCTCTCCTCTCTCTCTCTCTTCCTCCCTCTCTCTCTCTCTTTCTCTCTCTCTCTCTCTCTCTCCCCTCCATCTCCACCCTCTTTTATTACAGTTTTCTCTCCTCTATTGCCCCTCCTCCTCCTCCTCCTCTTCAAAGCCTCGTTTTAATCTTGTAAAAATTCTGCTCTCATAAACACGTTAGGGAGCACATTCACGCCTGTTAAATACTTCAATAACAGGAGAGAGAGAGAGAGAGAGAGAGAGAGAGGGAGAAGGAGAGAGGGAGGGAGAGAGAGACAGAGTGAGAGAGAGGGAGGGAGAGGGGGAGGGAGAGGGGGGAGGGAGAGAGAGAGAGAGACAGAGAGGGAGAGGGGGAAGGAGAGTGAGAGAGATGTAGGGAGGGGCACTCAGACAGCAAAATGTACCCATAAAAATCAGTCGTAAGTAAAAATGAGGGCTTTATTCCCCCTCTTCTTCCTCCCCCTCTTCTTCCTCCCCCTCTTCTTCCTCCTCCTCTTTTCCTCCTCCTCTTCTTCCTCCTCCTCTTCCTCTTCACCTGTATTTTCTCCTCCACAGTTCATGCTGCAGCTCTTCTTCTCTCTGTGTGGGGATGGAAAAGGAGTGAGAGTTTGTTTGTGGTGGACGTGAGGGCGGCCTCAGGTTGCTGTGTGGGCGGAGACACAGGGGCTTTATACAGAACTCACAGAGACGTTCATAAGTGGACTTCATGTCTCTGTGATCTCTTATTTAATGTGGAACAGCGTAGCATAGCATCTTTAGTGTTTCTGTTGTCATGACGACTGCACCAGGATAATGTAGTGATGGTCTCAGAGCCGCAGCCCAGGACTCCCAGTCAGACGCTAACATCGCCCAGACTTCAGCCGGAGGATCAGGTGGGCTGAGCGCAGAGGTCAGAGGTCAGCCCATCCCCCATTTCGACCGGTCAGGACACGTCAGACTCTTTCCTGTGGAGGAGAGGAAGTGAAGTCTGAAACTTGAACATGTCAGGTCATCACTTCCTGTCCCAGGACCAGAGAGTCTGAACTTTCTGGGTCTAAGGTTGAACAGGTTCTTCTCACACTCATCCCATTCTACATGTATGCCTTGAATACTTTTGTCCTACCTGCTGTTTATGAACCCAAAGAGAGAAATCCGACTCAACCTCTCTCCTCATACTTCCTGTTCTACTGAGCTCACTCTAGCAGTCAGCATCTCATAGAATCCCGGGCTGCAGAGGTGTGTGTGTGTGTGTGTGTGTGTGTGTGTGTGTGTGTGTGTGTGTGTGTGTGTGTGTGTGTGTGTGTGTGTGTGTGTGTCTGTGTGTCTGTGTGTGTGTGTGCGCGTTATGAGGTCATGTAGGTGAGGTGAGGTCATGAAACACTGAGGACTCTGATGGATCCCAGTCAGAACCTACAGAGCGACTAGGAGGAGCAGCGTATCGTGTTTGATGCTGAGTGACACAACGAGCTCAATATAACAACGTTCAGGTCCAGCGCCCCCTCAGGACCGACCGGACCCTGCAGCCCCGCTGCTGCTTAGGCTAAATATAGCTTCAGCTAAAACAGCTGTGCATTATGAGTTGTCCTCTAGGGGCGCAGGCAGGGTCCTAATGAAATGAGCTGTGATTTACAGAGCGTCGGTGTGTCAGGAGGGAGGAAATGTGATCACACACACACACACACACACACACACACACACACACACACACACACACCCATCCTGCGATCTCCTGCTGATCACAACCAGTTACACTCTCTGCTAATTGGAGAGGAAGCTCCACTTAGAACATATGTACACACACACACACACACACACACACACACACACACACACACACACACACACACACTCACACACTGTCTGTCAAGGGAAATGTGTGAACAAGCAGAGTAAGGTGATAGGCAGTAATGATATTGATGCTAATACCATCACACTCTCTCTCTCTCACACCCACACACACACACACACACTCTCTCTCTCCCTCTGTGTGTTTTGGTAGTATGCAGTATCAAAGTGTTGAGGTGATCAATATTCATGCAGGCAGTGAATCAGTATTCAGTTTGTGGGGTTTTGGCTCGGAGAAGAAAACAGTAGAAACATGATTAAAAACATTAGAGCATCGTCATAGAAACAATTAGAAGACCAAGCAAGAGGACTGAGGCTGAGTAACCTTGGTGAGGTTCTAGATCTGAGGTGAGACGGTGAGTTCTGGGGGTCTCCGGGGTCTGAGACTGGTTTCTATGGAGACGGGAGGACAGATGTAATAAATGAATGAGCGGAAGTCTGAACTGATCACTCAAACTCTGGACCTTCATCACTACCACCCGTTACCATGGTAACATCCACACTCTGCTGCACCAGCAATCCACTCTGTGCTGCAACCTGGACTACACTGGGCTACAGTACCAGCTCTGATGTAGCTCTGTGGCTCTGTTGGGTCCATCCTGATCCTGGGTCCAGGTCTTGTGTCCTCACACAGAGGAGACAGACGCTCTGCTGTTGCTCTTGGACCATATCTGTATCTAGAGTCGCTGCTGTCGCTCTATGTAATCCAGATTCAATCCTGATTCTAACACGTAGAATCAGATGAAAGTTTAAATCCTGAGGGAAACCACAGTGAAACATTTAGAGTGCAGTGCAGAATGAGACGAGAACCAGAGATCAACAACCTCCTGCAACAATACAAGTACACAAAAAGTACACAATAAGTTCACACAATAGGGGTAGGAAGTACACACAGTGGGGGAGCAGCACATGACAGTATGAATACATAAGGAGGACAAGGTTACAAAGTGCAAATGTGCTCTGACTGGTTAACGGTTAACGGTTTCCTGTCTCTAATGTGAGGTGTGAAGTGGAGCGGGAAGGAGCGTAACACAAACACCTGTTTGTACATTAACCCTTTGAGGTCTGACACGGTCACCAACACTTCAGTCTGTTTGGACGGAGCTCAGTCTGCCAGGCAGCATCAAACACATACGTCATCCTTTGAGCTCTCAGAGTGACGGACAGGCAGAGATCCTGTTCATCAGTCTGGAAGAGGCGAGGAGAGGAACCTTAGAGGAACCTTAGAGGAACCTTCAGAGATCATCT